>NC_052148.1:205431653-205689202 GCF_902713615.1 Scyliorhinus canicula | reverse complement strand
CTCCCCCCCCCCTCCCCCCCCACCCGAGCTCCTCCTCCCACTTAAGCTTCAGGTCCTCAGTCTCCATATCCTCAGCTTTCATTAGCTCCTTGTAGACATCTGAAACACTACCCTCTCCCACCTCTCCCCCAGAAACGACCCTGTCCTGCCTCCCCTTCGGCAGGAGACATGGGAAGGACGGCACCAGTCTGCGTACAAAATCCCTCACCTGTAAGTATCTAAAGCCGCTCCCTCTCGCCAGCCCAAACTTCTCCTCCAGCGCCCTCATGCTCGAAAAGCTCCCTTCCAGGAACAGATCCCCCATCCTCACAATCCCCGCCCTCCCATGTTCCCCGGGGCAAATCGGTGGTTGCCGCAGATTGGGGTCCACACCGATGCTCTTACCTCCCCTACATGCCTCCTCCACTGGCCCCCGATCCGAAGAGCCGCCACCACTATCGGGCTGGTGGAGTACCGTGCCGGCGAAAGCGGCAGAGGCGCCGTGCTGCTAAGCTCGTGGCCCTGCATGAAGCAGCCTCCATCCACTCCCAAACCGACCCTGCATCCACCATCCATTTCCTTCTCATCGCTGTGTTGGCTGCCCAGTCATAGTTGAAGTTCGGCAACGCCAGCCCCCCTTCTCCTCTGTTCCTTTGAAGCATCACTCTCTTCACCCGTGGGACTTCCCTGCCATACAAATCCCAGAATAATTTTATTCAGCTTTAAAGAAGGACTGCGGGACAAAGATGGGGAGACACTAAAAAACAAACAAGAACCACAGCAGAATCGTCATCTTAACAGTCTGCACCCTCCCCGCCAATGACAGCGGGTGCGCATTCTACTGGCCTTCTCCCTATGCTCATAAATCGCGCCTTTTACCTTTCTAAACTGCTCTACAGCCTTGCCTGTATTCAGCACCTCAAATTCGGCCTGCAGCCTCTGTTGTTCCCTGAGTAACCCTGGCCTCGGGTATTCCGCGTAACTCCTGTCCGTCCATAGAATTTCCTTAATCAGTTGGTCCGTCTCTGCCCTATCTGTCCTGTCCCTGTACGCCGGGATTGAAATCAGCTCCCCTCTCACCACTGCCTTCAGTGCCTCCCAGAGCACCGCTGCCGAGACTTCTCCAGTATCGTTCACCTGCAGGTAATTCTGCATGCATTTCCTCAGCCTCTCGCACACCGCCTCGTCTGCAAGTAGTCCATGGTGGGTGCTGAAAGCTGTCCTTACAAAACTGCAGGTCTACCCAGTGCGGAGCATGGTCCGATATGGTAATTGCCGAATATTCTGCCCCCGCTATTCCGGCCAGCAGATCCCTACTCACAACAAAGTAGTCAATTCAGGAATATACCTTGTGGACCTGGGAGTAGTACGAGAAATCCCTCGCCATAGGCCAGCTAAATCTCCACGGATCTGCTCCCCCCATTTGCTCCATGAACCCTCTCAGTTCCTTTACCATCGCTGGCAACCTGTCCGTTTTTGAGCATGACCGGTCCAGGCTCGGGTCCAGGACTGTATTAAAGTCCCCGCTCATGATCAACTTACGCGAGTCCAAGTCGGGGATCTTCCCTAGCATCCTCCTAATAAAATCCACATCGTCCCAATTAGGAGCATACACACTGACCAGGACTACTCTCACCCCTTCGAGCTTACCCCTGACCATAACGAACCTGCCGCCACCATCCCTGACTGTGCCCTCCGCCTCAAATTATACCCTTTTATTAATCAGGATGGCAACCCCCCTCGTCTTAGAATCAAGCCCCGAATAAAAGACCTGAATGACCCAGCCCTTCCTTAACCTAACCTGGTCTGCCACTTTCAGGTGCGTCTCCTGCAACAAGACCATGTTTGCCTTCAGAACCCGCAGATGCGCAAACACACCTCACTGGCCCGTTTAACCCTCTAACGTTCCAGGTGATCAGCCCCCCCCCCCCCCCCCCCCCCCCCCCCCCCCCTTGCCGATCAGCCATTCCCTTTCCTTGGCCAGCCCCTCAGCCATGTGTCGCACTTCCTCTGGCCCGCCTCCTGGCCGGCTCCACCCATGACCTCCTCACTGTTACCATGCCCAGTTTCTATCCCCATCAGCAGAACAACTCCCCCCCTCCCCCCCTAGCAACACCATCCTATCACCCAACCCCTGATCTAATCTAACTATCTGGACACCCCCCATCTCGGCTCCCATTGACTAGCTGCACTCAGCTAGCCCGTCTCCCAGTCACCCCGACCCCCGACCCCTTCACACCACTTCCCCAGATCAGCCCTACTTAAGCAAACACTCTATACAAGTCATAAACAACCCCCACAATAGCACAATTCAAGTTAAACAAGAAAAAAAAGAGATAAGAAATAACAGGCACTCGTCAGTCCTACCCATACAGACAGAAAAAAATTTGCACAAAGTTCCCCTGAAGCATCCATTTTAGCCCAACCCTTGTAACTGTTTTTCTTTATTAATTCACCCCCCCAGCCAAACTCCAACTAAGCAAAGAACCCAAACAGGAAACATTCAGGTAAATAACGCAAAGAGCACACAAAAAACAACCACAAAAAAAAGATAGAGAGACACCACATCTTAAAAGCTCTAACATGAGTCCAAACGTCGTCAGCTCAGGGCCAGCCCTTGCTTCGGGTTCCTCGAAATAGTGGTGCTGACCCTCATACGTAACCCAGTCACAGGGAAAAAGCAGCTCGAATTTCACCTTGTTTTTATACAGTATCTCCTTCACCTGCCTGAAGCCTCCCCTCCTCCTGGCCACCTCTGCACTCAAATCTTGGTCCACACGCAGGGTGATATTGTCCCAAATACAGCTTTGTGTGCTCTTTGCCCATTGCAGCATCCATTCCTTGTTCAGGTACCTGTGAAAGCGTACCACCATCGCTCGTGGGGGACCCCCTTGTCGTGGCTTCCTCACCTGCACTCTGTGTGCCCCGTCCACCACCGGCGGGCGCGTGAACACCTCGTTCCCCAGCAACTTCTGAAACATACCCTCTACATATGGGGCAGCGTCTAGCCTCTCTGCCCCCTCCGGGAGGCCCACGATTCTCACGTTCTACCGGCGAGATCTGTTGTCCAGGTCCTCCAGCCTTTCCAGAAGCACTTTTTGCTGGTCCCTCAGCCTCTGAATTTCCACATCCGCCACCGTTTGAAAGTCAGCCTGCTCCTCCACTGACTTCTCCAACTGCTGGAGCTTCTCAGCCTGATCATCCAGCCTTTTTCCCATCCGATCAATCGACTTCTGAAGCGGCACCAAGTTGTCACGCTTCAAAGCCAAAAAGCCCTCCTGCATAGTCTGCAGCAGTTGCTCCATTGTGGGCTGGGCTGTCGGCTCCTTGCTCTGAACACCAGCCATGCTGGTCTCTCTCACAGCCTCCGCTGTGCCCTTACTCAACCACTTCTTCTGCTGTTTACGTTCCCTCCGGCTTCTTAGGTCCATACAATTCTGTATGGGTCCAGTGCCTGAGTACTATTGCTTTCCAGTTCCGCACTCAAAAGCACAATAAAGTCAGGGGAAAAGGTCCAAAAGTCCACCGAAACAGGAGCCACCAAATATGCGACCTACTCCCTCATAGCCGCCACCGGACGTCTGGTAAACCTTTTGTGACCAGAATTGGACACAGCATTCCAAATGTGGCCTAGCCAACGTTCTATATAACTGTAACATAATTTTAGAGCTTTTATATTAAATACCCCGTCCTATGAAGGGGAGTACACCATATCCTTTCTTTCCCATCATTTCCACTTGTGCTGCCACTTTTAAGGATCTGCACACCCAGATCTCTCTGTGTCTCTATGCTCTTGATGGTTCTGCCATTTATTTTATAGCTCCCACCTGAATTGGATCTATCAAAATGCATTTGTCTGGGTTAAATTCCATCTGCCATTTCTCTGCCCAATTTTGCAGCCTGTCTATATCCCGTTGTATTCTCTGACAATCTTCATCACTATCCGCAATCCTGCAATCTTAGTATCATCCGCAAACTTGCTAATCAGGCCCACTACGTTTTCTTCCAAGTCATTTGTATATATTACAAAGAGCAGAGGTCCCCGTACTGATCCCTGCGGAACACCACTAGTTACAGACCTCCATTCGGAAAAACACCCTTCCTCTACTACCCTCTGTCTTCTATGGCCAAGCCAGTTCTGAATCCATCCAGCTAGTTCACCCCTGACCCCATGTGATTTAATCTTTTTCACCAGCCTGCCATGAGGGACCTTATCAAATGCTTTACTAAAGTCCATGTAGATAACATCCACAGCCCTTCACTCGTCAATCATTATTTTCACCTAAAACAATTCAACTAAATTAGTGAGACATGACCTCCCTTGTACAAAAGCCATGCTGTCTGTCGCTAATAAGGCCATTCACTTCCAAATGTGCATTGATCCTGTCTCTGAGAATCTTTTTCAACAATTTCACTGTCACTGACGTCAAGCTCACTGGCCTATAATTACCCGGATTATTCTTGCAACCCTTCTTAAATAACAGTACTACGTTGGCTATCCTCCAATGTTCTGGGATCTCACTTGTGGCCAATGAGGAGACAAAGATTTCAGAGGCCCAGCGATTTCATCTCATCTCCCTCAGTAATCTGGGATAGATGCCATCTGGCCTTGAGGATTTGTCTACCATAATGCTTCTTAAAAAAACCTAACACATCCTCCCTCGTAATAAAAACATGTTCTAAAATGTTTACACATCCCTCTGAGACACCACCAATCAACAAGTCCCTCTCCTTTGTGAATACCGATGTAAAATACTCAGAACCTCACCTACTTCCTCTGGTTCGACACATAATTTCCCTCCTTTGTCCGTGAGTGGACCAACTTTTCTCTACCTACCCTCTTGTTCCTAATATACATATAAAATGCCTTGGGATTCTCCTTAATCCTGTCTGCCAAGGACGTTTCGTGACCTCTTTTTGCCCTCCTAACTCCCTGCTTGAACTTTTTTCTACTTTCCTTGTATTCATCATATTGCTTTCATCTGTTTTTAGTTGCCTGTACCTCTCGTATGCATCTTTTTTCTTTGTGACAAGATTCTCACTTTCTATGGTCATCCATGGTTCCCGAATCCTGCCTTTCCTGACCTTCCTTTTCATCGGCACATGACTGTCCTGCACTGCCATCAACTCCTCCTTAAAAGACTCCCACATGCCAAATGTGTATTTACCCTCAAACAGCCTCTCCCAAACAACAGCCTCCAAATCCTGCCTAATCTGTGATGTGACCATCAATTCACTAGAGACACGATTGGAAGTAAACTGTGGTTTTAATAGTCTTACAACTGAGCTTGCCTGATACCAGAAGAACGGAGGGCAAGCTCACGGCTGCAGCACTTTATACTTCCAGTAATGGGAGGGGCCATGGGCAGAGCCAAGGGTGGAGCCCTGTACAAGCTCCTTATCTCCCCCTATGGGCAGAACCGCGCAACGGCTCACATACAGAGCCCACAAGGACATAATACAATGCAATGCAATACAGTGTGAATTACAATACAGTATGAATTCACCACATTCACCCCCTGTAAAAAAAATCAAGTCCGGCGGAGGTGACGCGTCCACAAGTTGAGCCGGTTCGGTGGCGGAGTCGTCCTTTGGGATCGGCGGAGCAGCGGGGTTGCAGCCTCTTCGGGTGGCTGGGTGGTGACGATCGGTGTGGGTATGAGGGTGGACTCCGGGGGTGTTTCGGCCCGAGCTTCATTCCTGACCGGTGCGACGGGTGACAGGGGGCGCAGGAAACCTATAGGTGCGGGGGCGCGGAGTGTGGGCAGGGAACCTATAGGCGCAGGGGCTCAGGGCGTGGGGGGTTGGGTGGGGTGTAGTGTGATGGGTACCTCGGCGGTGGTGGTGGATGCTGCAGGCGCCAGATCCCGGAGGGAAACGGTGTCCTGACGGCCGTCGGGGTATTCAATAAAGGCGTATTGGGGGTTCGAATGAAGCAGCAGCACCCTCTCTACTAGCGGGTCTGATTTGTGTGTCCGGACGTGCTTCCAGAGGAGAACCGGGCCCAGTGTCCTCAACCAGGATGGGAGCGAAGCCCCCGTGGTAGTGCCCCTAGAGAAAGCAAATAGTCATTCATGAGGGGTCTGGTTGTTGGTGGTGCATAGGAGGGACCTAATTGCATGGAGCGCGTCGGGGAGGACCTCCTGCCAATGGGAGGTCGGGAGATTCCTGGACCGGAGGGTCAGTAGGACGGTCTTCCAGACCGTCGTGTTCTCCCTCTCCATTTGCCCGTTCCCCCTGGGGTTGTAGCTGGTAGTCCTGCTCGAGGCGATGCCCTTGTCGAGCAAGTACTGACGCAGCTCGTCGCTCATGAAGGATGAACCCCTGTTGCTGTGTACGTAGCTGGGGAAACCGAACAGGGTGAAGACACTGTGCAGGGCTCTGATGACTGTGTGCGAGGTCATATCGGGGCATTGGATGGCAAACGGGAAGCGGGAGAACTCGTCGATGACATTCAGAAAGTACACATTTCGATTGGTCGAGGGAAGTGGCCCTTTGAAATCGATGCCCAGGCGTTCAAAGGGCCGGGAAGCCTTTACCAGGTGGGCCTTGTCTGGTCTATAGAATTGCGGTTTGCACTCCGCGCAGATCGGGCAATCTCTGGTGATGGCTTTTACCTCCTCGGGGGAGAAAGGCAGATTTTGTGCTTTGACGTAGTGGGCGAGCCGGGTGACCCACGGGTGGCAGAGGTCATTGTGGATAGCCTTCAGGCGGTCGTCTTGCGCGCTGGCGCACGTACCGTGGGACAGGGCATCTGGGGGCTCGTTGAGCTTCCCCAGTCGATATATATCGTAATTATTGGTGGAGAGTTCGATCCTCCACCGCAAGATTTTATCATTTTTAATTTTGCCCCTTTGCGAGTTGTCGAACATGAAGGCAACCGATCTTTGGTCGGTGATGAGGGTAAACCTCCTACCTACGAGGTAGTGCCTCCAGTGCCGTACGGCTTCCACAATGGCTTGAGCTTCCTTTTCGACTGAGGAGTGTCGAAGTTCCGAAGCGGAGAAGGTTCGGGAGAAGAAGGCGACTTGTCTCCATGCCTGATTCAGAGTGGCGGCGAGAGCGACCTCTGAGGCGTCGCTCTCCACCTGAAAGGGGACGGATTCATCCACCGCCCGCATGGCGGCTTTGGCGATGTCCTCCTTGATGCAGTTGAAGGCATGGTGGGCCTCAGCTGACAGAGGGAAGAGTGTGGTCTTAAATAGTAGGTGGGCTTTGTCCGCATACTGGGGGACCTACTGGGCGTAATACGAGAAGAATCCCAGGCACCTCTTGAGGGCCCTGGGACAATGAGGGAGAGGGGGGCACATACGGTCCGGGTCGGGGCCCAGGACTCCGTTTTCCACGACATAGCCAAGGATGGCTAGTCTAGTAGTGCGGAAAACGCATTTCTCCGTATTGTAAGTGAGATTGAGTTTCTGGGCGGTTTGGAGAAATCGGTGGAGGTTGGTGTCGTGGTTCTGCTGATCATGGCCGCAGATGGTGACATTGTCCAAGTACGGAAACGTGGCCCGCAGCCCATACTGGTCCACCATTCGGTCCATTGTTCGTCGGAACACTGAGACCCCATTTGTGACGCCAAAGGGGACCCGGAGGAAGTGGAAGAGGCGGCCGTCTGCCTCGAACGCCGTGTAGTGGCGGTCCTCTGGGTGGATTGGGAGCTGGTGGTAAGCAGACTTCAGATCCAGCGTGGAGAATATGCGGTACTGGGCAATCTGATTGACCATGTCTGCAATTCTGGGGAGGGGGTACGCATCGAGGTGCGTGAACCGGTTAATGGTTTGGCTGTAATCAACCACCATCCGGAACTTTTCCCCGGTCTTGACGACCACCACCTGAGCTCTCCAGGGGCTATTACTGGCCTCTATGACTCCCTCACGTAGGAGCCGCTGGACTTCGGATCTAATAAATACCCTGTTATGCAGGCTATACCACCTGCTGTGAGTGGCTACGGGTTTGCAGTTAGCAGTGAGATTAGCGAAGAGTGGAGGGGGTCGATTTTCAGAGTCACTAGACTCCAGATAGTGAGTGGAGGTAGGGGTCCGCCGAAGCTGAGTGTGAGGCTCTTGAGGTTACATTGAAAGTCGAGCCCGAGTAAGAATGGGGCGCAGAGGTCGGGGAGTACGTACAGCTGGAAATTAGAGTAGCTGGCGTCCTGTATCGTTAGGGTCATGACGGTGCACCCTTGTATGTGGAATGAGTGCGGGCCGGAGGCGAGGGAAATCGTTTGCCGTGCAGGGAAGATAGGGAGAGAACAGCGTCTTACCAGGTCAGGATGTACGAAGCTCTCGGTGCTCCCGGAGTCGAAGAGGCACGGTGTCCTGTACCCGTTGATTTTAACGGACATCATCGAGCTCTGGAGGTGCTTCGGACTCGACTGGTCCAGCGTGACCGCGTTGAGTTGCGGGTTGTCGGCGGCTCGATCAGCAGTGCTGCAGTGGCCCCGTGATGATGTCCGCTGATGTCGTAGTCGTTGAGGTGAGATTCGATTGATAGCCAAGCTGGCGGCCCCCATTGATCGCACGTGGCGGTTGATGAAGAAGATGGCGTCCAAGATAGCCACCCCCATGGATCGCACGTGGCGGGCGGCGAGGAAGACGGCATCCAAGATGGCGGCACCCATGACTCGCACATGGCCGGCCGCGTGGGGGAGGATTGCCAAGATAACGGCCCCCATGAGTTGCACATGTCGGGTGGAGGCGGAGTCGGCAGACACGCTGCAGCATTACGGGGTCTGCGGGCCTGCGGGTTTGGGAGGCGAGTGCTCTGGACTGCGGGGGAGTTAGAAAGTTTCGATCCTGCCAGGCAGACTCGGGCATAATGTCCTTTGCGACTGCAGCTGCTGCAGGTCGCGTTGCGGGCCGGGCAGCTCTGCCGTGGGTGTTGGGGCTGGCCACAAAAATGGCACGCTGGCGCTGCATAGTGGGTGTGTGACCGTGCGGTACAGGCCTGGGGCAGTCGCTGGTTGGGGGCCCACGATGGGGTCACTTGGTCCGCGGGGAATGAGTTCAGACTGCGGAACGCGACCTCCATAGTCGTTGCTAACTCTACCGTGTCCTCCAAGTTCTTGGCCCCTTTTTCAAGCAGTCACTGGCGCACATAGTTAGACCTGAGCCCTGCAACGTATACATCACGGACAGCGAGTTCCATGTGTTGGGCAGCTGTTACAGCCTGAAAATTGCAGTCCCGGGCAAGGGCTTTTAAGTCACGCAGGAAGTCTTCCAGCGACTCTGCGGGGCGCTGGCGGCGGGTCAAGAAAATGTGCCGCGCATAAACCTTGTTAATCGGCCGCACGTACAATCGGTCGAGCATAGCCAGTGCCTCCGTGTATGAGGTGGTACAATTGAATTGCATAGAGATACGATGGCTCACCCGTGCGTGCAGTAGGCTGCGTTTCTGCTCCTCTGTAGTTTCGGATGTGCTTGATTCAGCCAGAAGATTTCCTTCGCCTCTGCAGCCTGCGGGTCGAGTTCTAGTCGATCAGGTTTGAGGGCTGATTCCATAGTAGTTTTCTTCAAGTTTTCTAAGACTATTAAATTGATGTGACCATCAATTCACTGGAGACACGACTGAAAGTAAACTGTGGTTTTAATAGTCTTACAACTGAGCCTGCCTGCGACCAGAGGAACTGAGGGCAGGCTCACGGCTGCAGCACTTTATACTTGCGGTAGTGGGAGGGGCCATGGGCGGAGCCAAGGGTGGAGCCCTGTACAAGCTCCTCATCTCCCCCCATGGGTAGAGCCGCACAACGGCTCACATACAGAGCCCACAAGGACATAATACAATGCAATGCAATACAGTGTGAATTACAATACAGTATGAATTCACCACAATCTGGTTGTCGTTAGCCTTCCTCCAATTTAGCACCTTAACCCTAGGACAACGCTCATCCTTTTCCATGAGTATCCAAAAGCTTACGGAATTGCAGTCACTGTTCGCCACATGTTCTCCCACTACAATGTTGATGACCTGGCCGGGCTCGTTCCCTAGTACTAGGTCCAATATACCCCCCTCGCTAGTCGGACTATCCACATACTGTTCCAAAAAACCTTCTTGGACACACTTAACAAATTCCTCACCATCTAGACCCCTAGCCCCAAGGGATTTCCAGTTAATATGAGGAAAATTAAAGTCTCCCACTACAACAACCCTATTATTTTTACATCTACCCAGAATCTGATTATGTATCTATTCTTCAACTTCCCATGGGCTATTGGGAGGCCTGTAGTACACTCCCATCATAGTGACTGCCCCCTTCCTGTTTCTGAGCTCTCCCCACAAGTGCCTCATTACTTGATTCTTCCACGGTGTCTTCTCTCTGTACAGCTGTAATATGTTCCCTAACCGGTATTGCAACTCCCCCACCTCTTTTACCTTCCACCCTGTCTCGCCTAAAATACCTGAAATATTTAACAGTCAGTCATGTCCCTTTTTTAATCAAGTGCCCGTTCCAGCAACCGCATCCAAGTTTTGTGCGTGAATCAAGGCTTTAAGTTCATCTGTCTTACCTGTTATGCTCCGTGCATTGAAGCAGATACACTCCAGACCTCCAGCTCCACTGAGTTTGACCTCCCCCAGCCTACACTTCTTCTTAGCCATCCTGACCCTGGTAGCATGCTCATCCCCAGTCTCTACACTTGTTGGCCTACTGTCCTAATTCACCACTCCCCTGCCAAATTAGTTAAAACTCACCCAAACCATACTACCAAACCTCCCAGCCAGGATAAAAGGGCCTCCAGTTCAGGTGTAACCTGTCTTTATGTATAGGCTCCGCCTTCCTTCGAAGCCATCCCAAAAACTGAAGCCCTCCTTTCTGCACCAGTTTTTTAGAATCATAGAATTAACAGTGCAGAAGGAGGCCATTCAGCCCATCGAGCTGCACCAGCTTGTTCTTGAAAATACAGAAAAATGTGTCATTTGAATCATGGAAGTCTGGCAATATCTGGTCTGAGAGAAACATGAGAGGATACAGGGAAAGATCCCACAAAAGGGTTAATAGCAGCTGCAAAGAGCAGGATTATAAAATGCAGATTCTTTCTGACAAGCAGGCTTCGCAAACACACAGGATCCTTGTAATAAGCTAAAACAATGGCTCAGACCTTCATTGAAAGTAAATATCTTAGGAAGTATCTGGAAAAGCATGGATGAAGTTTCAATTGAATTAAGTGACGAATATTTAAAACAGGCAGGTCTTTCAAGTCATAACCAAGTAAAATTTTAGCATACAGTTAAAAGCAAAGGCTGCACACCTTCACTGAAATTAACTCTCTTAGTAAACAGCTGGAAAGGATGGATGATGCTCAGTCGAATTTGGTGTCAATTCTAAGTGTGAAATTCTACTAACATCAAGTCAATTAAAAGAAAATTGGAGACGACCTGTCTACAAGAAACATAATTTCAAGTCAAAATCAAAGGCAAAGTTATGAGCTGGGGACAATTGGAAAATTAAACTATTCACATGACAGGAATTAAACCAAAGCATCTTTGAACATCACAAAGGACAATTTAATCAGATCTGAGAGGTGAGGTTATCCCCAAAGTGAATACTTAGTTGTATTAAAATGTTTACATCAAAGATACGTTTTTAAACAATCAAAGTGAAATAAGTTAATTTACAATAAGGCTCTAAAAACTTAATAATTGTTAGAACGAGAATATAAACCCAGGGAGCAGAAGCAGAAGAGCAACAGCAACAGGACAGAAGGGGAGGAGAACTCAGAGAGAGAGAGAGAGAGCTCGGTCATGGGAAAGACAAGACAAGCAGCCGAGTTTAAACAGCTATACATCTAGGGAAGACTAGAATTTAAACAGGAGTCAGAGTCAGCTGAGAGATAGCTAGCAGAGCCAGCTCTTGTAGCTCAATACATGGGATCGACAAGACACAGCAACAGAGCTAACCAGTGAACATATCTCAAGAAGACCAGACTTTAAAGAAGATTGATTGTCAAGGTGGGCCTGAAGGTCACTTCAACCAACCAGCAGGATCCAGAAGCAAGATCTTTTTACCTTTCTGTAAAGAAAGTGTTTGCAGCTTTTAAAAGAAAAAATATAATAATAAAATAACTTAACCTGAAAAAGTGTTTTTTTCCTAAAGTCTACGTTACTTACTTAGCAATGCAGGACCCAGGACATCGATGTTACTAAGTGGTAAGTAGATAAAATCTTCGGTGAAGGTATGGGTTATACCGGGGGATAACTTGAAAATATAGTTTGACCTGAATAGCACCCACTGAAGCCTGCATCGGAGTCAGGGAGTGAGAATCCCTGTTCACTATTTAGAATGGCGGCACTTTTTGGCATAGGGGGAATTCTAAGAATAGTGGTGAGTTTTTAAAAACAAGCTCTTGGAAAGAGCACCCTACCCAAGCCCACACTCTACCCTATCCCCATAACCCAGTAACCCTAGCCAACACTAAGAGCAATTTTGGACACTAAGGGCAATTTAGCATGGCCAATCCACCTAACCTGCAAATCTTTGGACTATGTGAGGAAACCGGAGCACCCGGAGGAAACCCACGCACACAAGGGGAGAACACGCAGACTCTGCACAGACAGTGACCCAAGCCGGGAATCGAACCTGGGACCCTGGAGCTGTGAAGCAACTGTGCTAACTGCTATGCTACCGTGCTGGTCACGTGTTCAACTGCACTATACCCCTGTTGCTAGCCTCGCCAGCATGTGGGACGAGGATTAATCCTGAGATTACTACCCTAAAGATCCTGCTTTTTAATCTTCTACCTAACTCCCTAAATTGCCATTGCAGGACCTCGCTACTCTTTCTACCTATGCCATTTGTGCCACTGTAGACAATGACCTCAGTCTGATTTCCCTCCCGCATTAGGATGCTTTGTACCCGCTCAGAGACATCAAGAACCATGGCACCAGGGAGGCAAACTACCATCCTGGAGTCTTTTTCGCGGCCACAGAAGTGCCTATCTGTGCCCCTGACTATTGAATCCCCTACCACTATTGCTTTTCTATGCTTTGTACGCCCCCTCTCAGCACCCCCTCACCTGTGCAGTGGGCTTGTCATGGTGCTTTCACTCTGGCCACTGCTGCTGCTGTCCACTGATGGACTTTCTCCCTCGTCAGTATCCAAAAAGGCATACTTGTTAGATAGGGGGACAGCCATAGGGGTCCGCTGCACTCTCTGCTTATCCCGTCTGGTGGTTACCCATCTACCTTCCTGTGCCTTGGGTGACCATATCTCTGAAGCTATGACCTATTACAATGTCAGCTAATTGTGTGCTCCTCAGTGCTTCCAGCTGCTGCTCTAACCGATCCAGGCGTTCGGTGAGCTTTTGCAACTGAATACACTTTCCACAGATGTAGTCCACAGGGACACTTGAAGTGTCCATGATACCCCACATTGTGCAGGAGTAGCACACGACCCCGCCAATTGACATCACTCTCCTTCTTTTGGTTGTTAGATTTTTTTTTAATGAAATACTAAGGTCCTTAATAAAAATTTACTGCTGTTGCTTTCACGAATAGGCCCCCAAAAAATTTAGTGTCTTCTGGTTACTTCCGGTAAATTTATTGTCTTCCGGTGCCAGTTAGAGGTTCAACCGGTCTGGTGCCTTGACGTTCCGCGTGCTCCCGGAGTCACCCGACATCAGGCCGGCATCGACGTCGCCAGCATTGACATCGCGGCCACCATTAGGTCGCTCCCAGCGGAACGTCAAGGCACCAGACCGGTTGAACCTCTAACTGGCACCGGACTTTCAAAAGACATTTTTTTCCCCTCTTTTTTTTCTAATAAAACACTGTACATAATTTTCACTACTGTATATAGTTCTACACAACCCCCGCCGGACTCATTTTTATCAGGGGGTGAGATGTAGGCGGGGAAACCAAACAGAGCAAAGATTGTGTTGAGGGCCTTGGTGATGATGGCAGATGTCATATCGGGGCATTGGATGGCGAAGGGGAATCTGGAGTACTCATCGACCACACTGAGAATATAAGTGTTTCGGTCGGTGGAGGGGAGGGGCCCTTTGAAATCCATGCTGAGGCGTTCAAAGAGGCATGAAGCCTTCACCAGGCACGCACGGTCCGGCCAGTAGAAGTGCGGTTTGCACTCCACACAGACCTGGCAGTCCCAGGTGATTGTCCGTACTTCCTCGACGGAGTAGGACAGATTGCGAGCCTTGACAAGGTGGTACAGTCGTGTGACCCCCGGGTGACAAAGGCTGTCGTGTAGGGCCGGAGTCGGTCTACTTGAGTGCTGGCACATGTACCTCAGGATAGGGCGTCTGGGGGCTCGTTGAGTTTGCCAGGGCAATACAGAATCTCATAATTATAAGTGGAGAGCTCGATTCTCCACCGCAAGATTTTATCAATCTTGATCTTGTCCCGCTGCGTGTTGTTGAACATGAAGGCGACCGACCGTTGGTCAGTGAGGAGAGTGAATCTCTTGCCGGCCATGTAATGCCTCCAATGCCACACAGCTTCAAAAATAGCTTGGGCCTCCTTTTCGACGGACGAGTGCCGAATTTCTGAGGCATGAAGGGTGTGGGAAAAGAATGCCACTGGACTGCCTCCCTGATTGAGGGTGGCGGCAAGTGCGACGTCTGATGCGTCACTTTCTACTTGGAAGTGCAGTGTCTCGTCTACTGCGTGCATCCCGGCCTTGGCTATGTCTGCTCTGATACGGGCGAAGGCCTGTTGCGCCTCGGACGTCAGGGGAAAATGGGTGGACTGAATGAGTGGGCGGGCCTTGTCCGCGTAGTTTGGGACCCACTGAGCGTCGCATGAAAAGAGCCGCAGGCAGCGTTTGAGTGCCTTGGGGCAGTGGGGAAGGGGGAGCTCTATTAGGGGGCACATGCGGTCGGGATCGGGCCCCAGAACTCCCTTCGGGACCACATAGCCTGTGGTGATTGTGTATCAGTGTAGATGCAATACAACTGAGCAAGCACTAGAGGGAGCACGGGAGAGCTATAAATACACAGGGACAGGAAGTGACGACACACTTCACGGAAGGGAGAACTGGTAGCAAGACACAGACACACAGGCAGACAGCATTTGAGGTAGCCGTAAGTTAAGCTCTAAAGACAGAACAAATTCAGAATAAAGCATCTTTCCACCTTTGAGACTACGAGCTTTATTAAGACACGAGGAACAACACATGGTACCAGGGGTGGCTTCAGACGCTTACTACAAGACAACTCAGCTGCAGATACAGAAAGACCAAAATGGCATGGAAATCTCCTACTGGACATTCGACTTGGGAAGACATCGCTTATTCGAGGATGTGGGTTGGACGCCCACCTCAGCTGAACATGACCGGCAATGTAAGAAATGTCTGGAAAATATCTAAACAAATGTTCGATTTTTATATCATAGCTAATGATTTAGCAGCAGCCTCAGACAAAATTAAAATAGCACTGCTCATCGCAGGACATGAAGCTAGGAAAGTATATAATGGATTTAAATACTCAAAAGCTGAAGACAGCAACAACTTACAAATAATACTAAAAAATTTGAAGAGTACTGTATGGAATTTGAACAGCACTGTATGCTCAGAGGCCAAACTGCACAGAGACTGAGTGATGCAAAACTCAAACAATCACTAAAACAGAAAGGGTTCAGTCAAGAAATCGCGAGTGTAAAGTACAGATCAAAAGAAAGAATACATTTTTCACAAACCCAAAACGCTGAAATCCAGTCCAGATCGAAAGGAAAAGGTAACTTACAACTTTTAGAAAGTAAAAACGCTGAAATCCGCGATAAAATGGCGTCGGAGCACAGTTTTCAGTCTCTGGGAGACAAAGAACGAAAATCTGCGGCAGTCTCAAAACTTTTGGTCGCGGATCGATATGCGCATGCGCAAGACGCGCATGCGCAGTGGACACAAAACCGCACAGTACAGGAAGGTCGATTTGCGCATGCGCGATTGATTCCTACGCATGACGTCACGAGCGTCATGATGTCTGAGGATCCGGACCACGCCCACTTAAAAGGGAAATGCCCGAAAATTGAAAACAAGATATTTAAAGCTGTAAAACCAAATTTTCTTCCCTCAGAAGACAGAAAAACGCCTGAACTTAAACCAGCAGTTGAAAATAACTCTCACAACACCCTGGAAAAAGCAGCCTGCACCACCCAAAGTGAAGAGAACAAAAAAAAATCCGAAACAAAAAAAATGATTTGTTTTTCGAACAATACTACTCAGACATGGCTGAGTTATTCGGATATGCAAGAAACGATGAAGACAACGATACCACAACCGAAGCAAAAAAAGATGATTTGGTTTTCGAAGAATACTACTCAGACATGGCTGAGTTATTCGGATATGTTGATCAAAGCATCAGCGACACGGTCGCAAAGCTCAACACGAATCTACTCGTGGTACATGAATCCAACACCATGGTGCTATGGCAGATCGTCGATACATTGGATGACAGCAATACCCAAGACGAAGACGACGCCACACAGAGAGCACAGACAGACTCCACAGAGAGAGAGCGATGAGAGGCTCCACAGTGAGAGTGATGAAAGACTCCAAAAGGGAAGCAAGCAAACACTCCCTGGCGAACACCATGCATGAACAAGACCATGAAGGTCAACCCGCCGTATCTGAGCAACCGCAAGCAGACTATGAAAGTCTACCAAGCTCACATAATCAAGAAGAAGACAATGTACATCTACCCACTGCATGCAAAAACAGTGACAAGGTGATCATACTCGACATACAGGAGGTACAGGATCACAGCGAGACTGAGTTCTCAGCTTGTCTGTACAGAAGCACAGAGTAGGGCCACCCCAGAGTACAGTGAGACCACGCCAATAGAAACCATGCAGATTTTGACTCCAGAAGAGGAGCGCCAAGAGTCCAGAGAGACCGCGTCAACTGAAATCGTAAAGAATTTGACTCCAGAAGAGGAGCACAAAGAAAGCAAAGACGACAAATCAAATCCACCACAAATGACTGATGTCACCAGCATCAATGCAACATCAGATCATTCTCTCCATTCTCGAGACGAAACGTTCAATGTAACAGATTCCACAAAGGATACTAGCACCAATAACTGTGACAATGACTCAAATTATCCACACGGGACACTCATTGAGCATAACAAGAAAAACAAAAGCCACAAGAAGCACAGCAGAAACGAGAACAACAACAAAGAACAAAAGCAACATGAAGCGCGATAAGAACAACAAAAATCGCAAGAAGCACTGCAGAAACAAGAACAACAGCACCAACAAAAACTACAAGCACAACGACAAAAACTACAAGAAGAACAAAACCAACAAGAAGCATAACAAAGATAGCGACAACAACAAAGACAGAAACGACAAAAACAGCAACAAGAACGGCAACGAAAACAACAAAGACAGGAACGACAGAAACAACAGCAATGAAATAATGACTTGTACAAAATGGTACAACTCTGCACATGAAGGACAATGCTACAGCACACTGCAAAACAATGACAAGACTACAAACATGCCATGGGATGACAACGAATCGCACAAACTCACATCTGCTCCAGAACAAGCAAGCACACCAGCTTTCAAGGAAGATGACATACTAAATCGATACCACAAGCACAGAAAAAAGTCAATGTCAGTCAACATCAGTGGTTCGACCATGCAAACACCTTGGGATGACGTATTGGTTACTTAAAATAACAAGAACACTGACAACATTCACAACGGAGTTGCAATATCAATATCATCACGTCAACAACAACAAAAGAAAAAACTCAATGAACAAATTCATCAGGTTTGGACTCATAAATGTTTTATTACGATTGGACACATAAATATAAATTGGCTTTGTAAAATATGCAATAGCACCATCACTTGTATAGATACACATATCATAAGTAACTGTTTTGTACAATTTTCTTTAACGATGTACAGAAAATATGTAAAGAAAAAAGAGGGGGATGTGGTGATTGTGCATCAGTGTAGATGCAATACAACTGAGCAAGCACTAGAGGGAGCACAGCAGAGCTATAAATACACAGGGACAGGAAGTGACGACACACTTCACGGAAGGGAGAACTGGTAGCAGGACACAAACACACAGGCAGACAGCATTAGAGGTAGCCGTAAGTTAAACTCTGAAGACAGAACAAATTCAGAATAAAGCATCTTCTCCACCTTTGAGACTACGAGCTTTATTAAGACACGAGGAACAACACATAGCCGAGGATGGCTAAGCAGGTCGTGCTGAACACGCACTTCTCCTTGTTGTAGGTGAGGTTGAGGAGAGTGGCGGTGCGGAGGAATTTAGCAAGGTTGGCATTGTGGTCCTGCTGATCATGGCCGCAGATGGTGAAGTTGTCTAGGTACAGAAAAGTGGCCCGCAAACCATACCGGTCGACCATTCTGTCCATCTCCCTTTGGAAGATCGAGACCCCGTTAGTGACGCTGAAGGGAACCCTGAGGAAGTGATAGAGATGACCGTCCGCCTCAAAGGCAGTGTATGGACAGTCCGATTTACAAATGGGGAGCTAGTGGTAGGCGGACTTTAGGTCAATTGTCGAGAAGACCCGGTACTGCGCAATCTGATTGACCATATCAGATATGCGTGGGAGGGGGTTTGCGTCGAGCTGCGTGTACCGATTGATGGTCTGGCTGTAGTCCACGGACATTCTATACTTCTATGACTACCACTTGAGCTCTCCAGGGGCTGTCGCTGGCCTCGATGATACCCTCCCGAAGCTGCCGCTGGACCTCGAACCTGATTAAGGTCTTTCCTGGGTGCTGTACCGTCTGCTCCTGGTGGCAATGGGTTTGCAATCTGAAGTTAGATTGGCAAAGAGAGAGGGGGGGGCGACCTTTAGGATTGCGAGGCCGTGCACAGTGAGGGGTGGTAGGGGTCCGCTGAATTTGAGGGTGAGGCTCTGGAGGTTGCACTGGAAATCCAGGCCTAGTAATAGTGCTGCGCAGAGATTAGGAAGGACGTAGAGGCGGAAGCCACTGAATTCTACGCCCTGGACCGTGGGAGTGACCGTGCAGAACCCCCGGATCAGGACGGAATGGGATCCGGAGGCCAGGGAGATTCTTTGGTTGGCGGGGTGGAATGCGAGGGAGCAGCGCCTTACCGTATCCGGGTGGATGAAGCTTTCGGTGCTCCCCGGAGTCCAGCAGGCAATAGGTCACGTGGCCGTTGATTTTCACTGTAGTCGAAGTGGTGGCCAGCTTCTGAGGCTGGGACTGGTCGAGCGTGATCGAGGCGAGCTGCGGTTGATCATCACTGGTGTCAGAAGACGGAGAGCGTGGGTGGCCACGGTCATGGAATGTCTTCGGCGTCCATGCCCCGTGGGGAAAACAAGAAGGCGGCGACTGAAGATCCTGCGGGGGACAAAATGGTGGCACCCATGGGCCGCACGTTGCTGGAGCTGAACAAGATGGCGACGCCCATGGGCCGCACGTGGACTGAGGGGGCAAAGATGGTGGCGGCCACTGGCCGCTCGTGGCCCCGGAGGATGAAGATGGCGGCGCCCACTGGCCGCGCGTGGTCACGGACGAAGACGGCGGCGCCCATTGTGCGTGTGTCAGGGGTGAGGGGGCGATCGCGGCCACTGTGCGGGCCTGGCACACTGTGGTGAAGTGGCCCTTTTTGCTGCAAGCCTTGCAAATGGCAGTGCAAGCCAGGCAGCGTTGGCGAGGGTGCTTCTGCTGGCCGCAGAAGTGAAATCGGGGACCCCGGGGTGCGCGGATTGGCGTGTGGCGCAGGCGTATTGGCTGGGTAAGGCCCCGGCTGGGGCGGCCGTTTGCGGGGTCCATGAGGGACAGGAGGGTTGGGTCGCGCGGCCGGAGGGGTAGGCCTGAGCGTTACGGGAGGTGACCATCATGGAGAGTGCTAGCGTTTTAGTCTCCGCTAGGTCGAGCGTTGCCCCTTCGAGCAGTCTTTGGCAGATGAGGTCCGACCCAATAATACAGGTTCTACCTTACATCACCTAATACAGTTGTAACAGTGGTTTACCACAATAAGCTCCCGAGCAAGACTAATATGTTCTAATATGTTTGCTATATCTCTTTCTTTCAGTGCTAATATTCAAAATATTGGAGGAGCTTTTCCAGGGATATCAAGGCAGGTTTGGGTGCATGCTGGGAGTAGAATCCTCTAAAATTGACATTTGGTTGGGATTCCAACATTATGCTCCCTTCCTCTGGTTTTCAGCTCGGAGAGTTGACGTGCATCGGGAGGGGAGGGAGGAATTGAATGCAAGTGGGGAACCATGACATGGAGCTGTTGGGAAGATCATTCCAGTGTTCAAACAGATAATGAAGTGTCTCTATAGCCCTGAATTCTGACTTTAACAGGCAGGGAACGTCTTTCCTGAGCTGTCAGAAACTTGCCACAGCCAGCCAGGCAAATGCACAGCAGGGAGAATTTCTTCAGTGAAACTGACTGGCTGGGAAGGGTTTGACTTGTGAAACTGAAGAGCTGCAGCCATGGCCAAGTGAGTGACTGGTGCTCATTGTTCTCCATCGCAGAGATTGTTTTCACTGGTTGAAAACCTATCTGAAGTCACTTCAACTGTTCGGCACTGCACACACCATTTCCCAGCTTCCCAGGCATAGCATGGAGTAATTATGCAGCTCCTTTTTCTAACTCTGATGAAGAGCAAGAGGCGCAGCAACTGCAGCAACTGCAGCAAACACCAGCAGCAGATGATGCAGCACCAGCAGGAGCAACAGAAACATCAGTTGCAGCAGTTGGAGCAACACTAGCGGCAGCAATATGAATACCAGCAACAGCTGGAGCATCACCAGCAGCATTAAGAGCAACACCAGCAGCAAGATAAATACCTGCAGGAGGAACAAGGTCAGCAGCAGCAGCAATACCAGCAGCAACTGGCACAACACCAGCAGCAACTGAAGCAACATCAACAGCAAGAGAAATACCAGCAGCAGTATGAGCAACAACAGCGACAACACCTGCAGCAGCTGGAGGAACACCAGCAGTGACAACAGCAGCAACAGCTGGCGCAGCACCAGCAGCAGCTGGAGCAATGCCAGCAGCAGCTGGAGCAATGCCAGCAGCAGCAAGAGATATACCAGCAGCAGCAAGAGATATACCAGCAGCAGCAAGAGCAACACCAGGCAGCGGCTGGAGCAACATCAGCCAGTGGCGCAACATCAGCAGGTGGCACAACACCAGCAGAAGCTGGCGCAACACCAGCAGCAAGAGAAATATCAGCAGCAATACCAGCAGCTGCAAGAGCAACACCAGCAGCAGCAAGAGAAATATCAGCAGCAATACCAGCAGCTGCAAGAGCAACACCAGCAGCAGCTGGAGCAATGCCAGCAGCAAGAGGAACATCAGCAACAGGTGGCATAACAGCAGCAGCTGGAGCAACACCAGCAACACGCAAGAGAAATAGCAGCAGCAGCAATAGCAACATCTGCAATAGATGGCGCAATGCCAACAGCAGCTGGAGCAATACCAGCATCAGTGCCAACTGGTGCAATGCCAACAACAGCTGGAGCAATACCAGCATCAGTGCCAACTGGTGCAATGCCAACAACAGCATCTGCCCCCGCTGCCTTCGCCTCAGTCTCATGCTGGTCCACAAGACAGCAGAAAGGATACAGAAATCCAGTCGGAAGGTGGTGACACCCCAAAACAGGGTTTCCGAGTCAGAGGATTTGCTCCCTCGTCATGTCCCGAGTCTCAGGAGGCTCAGCTTTTTACAGCAGGGCATTGCTAATATTGGCAGTTTCTTGGAACAAGATCTCCTTTCCAGTTGTTAGCCCAAAATGCTTGCTGGGCCCACCTCACTGCTGAACCTTTCAAAACACCAAAGGCCGGGATTCTCCCTTCTAGGGACTAAGTCCCCACGCCGGCAGGAAAACCGGCGCCAGCCACTCCGGCGTCAACAGCCCCCGAAAGTGAGGAATTCTCCGCATTTTCCGGGGCTAGGTGGACGGCGCGAGTTCACACATGCGGCGAAGGGCCAGCGTGATCTCGCGCATGCGCAGAATGGTCGACGTGATTCCATGCTGAGACCGGCCGATGTATTTTGGCACATGCCGGGGGGGGGGGTTCTCTTCCCCACGCTGGCCATGGCGGAGACCTACAGGGGCCGGCGCGGAAGAAAGAAGTGCCCCCACGGAACAAGGCCACCCGTAGATCGGTGGGCCCCAATCGCGGACCAGGGCACCTTGGGGGGCCCCCCCCCCCGGGGTCGGATCCCCCACCCCCCCCCCCCGAGGACCGCCCACACATACTCACCTGCCAGGTCCCGCCGGTGCGTGAGTTGAGTGATTCACGCCAGCAGGACTGGCCAAAAATGTACGGCCGCTCGGCCCATCAAGACCCGGAGAATCGGCCGGGGGGGGGGGGGGGGGGGGGGGGGGAGAGGGGGGATGATGCCAACGGCCCCCGACTGGCCTGGCGGGAATCCCGCCCCCACCCTACAAACGGCGCCGGAGAATACCACAGCGGGGCAGGATTCGCGCCACCCCTGGGGATTCTCCGACCCGGTGGGGTGTCGGAGAATCCCGACCCAAGGCAGAACTCCCAGGACAAGAAGTCTCCTTGTTGATTGGTCAAGATATCTGTGGTGAATGTGATTCACACCGGATTATAATCTGTATATACATGTGTCTATATTGTAAGTGCAGTTGCACTAACTGTCCTCCAGGGGGAGTAGCTCTGGGAATGCTCGAGTTGTACGGGGCTTCTCCCTTGGCTCTGCCCAGGACTCCTCCCCCGGAAGCTGCTGTATAAAGATCAGTGCCACATGGTCAGCCGGCCAGTTCACCGAAGGTTCAATGGCTAATAGGCTGGCTTTGTTGTGAGTATATTAAAACCGCTATTCTAATCCTACAAACACGTGTCCGTAGAATTGTTGGTTCCAACAACATCTACAGATGAAGGCACACAAGTTGTCCAATGAGACAAAGGAATACTTCACCAGGAACCAGCGAAACATAGCCTACATGGCTGTGCCTGAATTGCCTCAGGATTGGTGTCAGTCAGTGCAAGGCATTTTATGCAGGGTATATAACAAACCACACAAAGTTCTGTTAACTGTGACTGTGGACAGCCTTCTTCGACACAATGTCCAATGTGATGGGGGCGAGGGTGGAGCCATGCCCGAAAGTGGCAGTCTTCGGGGTTTCAGACCAGCCAGATCTATTCCTGGGGAGGAGAGCGGACGCCCTTGCCTTTGCCTCCCTGATCGCCCGCCGTAGAATCCTGTTTGGCTGGCGGTCAGCAGCACCACCCAAAACTGCAGACTGGCTGTCCGACCTCTCGGAATCTCTCCAAATGGAGAAAATCAAATTCGCCATCCGAGGGTCAGACGACGGCTTCCACAGAACGAGGGAGCCATTCACCCAATTGTTCCGGGACCTGTTTGTGGCCAGCAAACAAGCAGATGAGTAGCCAGGTAGCCAAGAAGCAGAGGAAAGTAGCCGAGGCGGAGGAGGAGGATTAGAACAGGGAGGATAGCAGCTAAACCTAAGAGAAAAGAAAGGCGAACCACAGGAGAAGGGGGGGAGGGGCTGGAAGAGGGAGGGGATGGGAAACAATAGAGGGGAACCAGTGAGGTGGGGGGGGCAAGGGAAGGAGGGCACGGGAAACAATAACAAACTGGGCATCTACAGGAGCAGAGAACAAGGAAAATCCCGGCGAAAGACGGAACGAACGGCTGAAGCGGAGGTGATCGCGAAACGACAGCGAAAACCAACACCAGATCCATTTGCGTATTGCCCTCTGTAATTGTTCTGTAATTGTTTCCCCGGCCCCCAAATGTATATGTACCCCCCTCCCCCCCCCCCCCCCCCCCCCAACAAACAGATGCCTACTTATGTGCTAAAAACAATACTGGCAATTGTACAGAGCTGCTGTTGTTGGGCCAGCACATAAAACCATACCAGTTATTTTATTCTAACTTTTTTTTTGTTTGTTGTTGCTTGTTATGTTTTTGTGCGTGTTCCCTTCTCTTCTATATATACATGTATTCTATTTTGTGCACATAACGGTAAATATGTTTTATTCAAAAGCCCAATAAAAAACATTTATTTAAAAAAACCTGTGACTGTGGAGAGGCATCCAAAATGATGAGCCATCTCCTGGAAGGCCCTCCAGTACCAAAGCCATACAGCCCTGAAAATCTGAAGGTTTTCAACTCACAAGGAAGACCTTGTGTGTAACAGTGGTGAGGAAAAGTGTTATTAGCACGACAAGAAGAAGGAGAAGTAGAAGAAGGCCTATATGAGTCCTGCCTTAATTTCAAGCTTTTCTCACTTGACTTTTTTTTTTAATGAATTTTATTCCAAACTTTTACAAAACATAAATAATCCGGGGAACACACACACTGCCCGACTCATAATTTTACAGTCTGTATAACATTTTCCCAATTCCCCCCCCCCCCCCCCCCCCCGACGAACAGCTCCTCAAACATGGCCACAAACAGTCCCCACCGCGCCTCAAATCCCTCCGCTGAACCCTCAGTTCAAACTTAATTTTCTCCAACCAGAGGAAATCGTATAGATCCCTGAGGCCAGTGTTCTTCAAAGTCGGGGGGGGGACCCGCGGGTGGGTCGCGGGCGTGTGTCGGGAGGGTCGCAGAGCCATCCATCGCAGCACTCCTGATTGCGCAAATGAGCGCGCACGCATGCACAGTGCGGGCGCACTTTTTTTCTATGGTAAAAAGGCCGCTCGCAGCCGGCAAAGTTAAAAGCCGGCTGCTGCTCACTCTGCCCAGTTCGGAAGTGCTCGGTTCTTCTGAACGAAGCTAAGGCCGAGTTTCCCCCTGGTGACTAGCACCATCGGACATCCGCAGAGATCCAGCGCCATGGCCTCCGCCTCGGAACTCGCCTGTATCTACAGCGCACTCATCCTGCACGATGACGAGGTCACTGTTACCGAAGACAAACTTAATGCCCTGGGGTGGTTTAGCACACTGGGCTAAATCGCTGGCTTTTAAAGCAGACCACGGCAGGTTAGCAGCACGGTTCGATTCCCATACCAGCCTTCCCAAACAGGCGCCGGAATGTGGCGACTAGGGGCTTTTCACAGTAACTTCATTGAAGCCTACTCGTGACATTAAGCGATTTTCATTTCATTTCATTTTATTTAAAACAGCTGGTGTGGCCATTGAGCCATTCTGGCCTAGTCTGTTTGCCAAGGCATTGGCTAATATTGACGTCAATAGTCTGATCTGCAGGGCAGCAGGGTAGCGCAGTGGTTAGCATTGCTGTCTCACGGCGACGAGGTCCCAGGTTCGGTCCTGGCTCTGGGTCACAGTCCGTGTGGAGTTTGCACATTCTCCCCGTATTTGCGTGGGTTTGGCCCCCACATCCCAAAGATGTGCAGGGTAGGTGGATTGGCCACGCTAAATTGCCCCTTAATTGGAAAAATGAATTGGGTACTCTAAATTTATATTAAAAAAAAGAAAATAGTCTGATCTGCAACGTTGGTGCTGGTAGCAGTGCCCCAGCTGCTGCAGCAGTTGTTTCCACCGCTGCCCCTGTTGCTGCTGAAGAGAAAAAGGAAGAGAAGAAACAGGAAGAATCTGAAGAGTCTGACGCTGACATGGGCTATGGTCTCTTTGTTCAAACGTGCCGTGCAACAACATTGTTACAATTTACAAAAAATAAATACAAGCCGACTGCTGCGGCTGAAGACCACGAATTTGCACAATCGGAGACACAGAAGATTTTTTTTTAAATTCTATGTAATCTTCCTGCCTGAGGGAGGCCGAGAGCAGGTCACGCCCCCGAACGTCGACATCACGTGCGTTGGGCACAATTGCAATTCCTCCATTTTGTCAGCAGCAAATAAGGTAAGAGAAAATGGTGGGTCACGAAGGCCGGCCAGTGTGGGTCGCGAAGGTCGGCCAGCATGGGTCTCGAAGGTTGGCCAGTTGGTAGAAATGGGTCCCCAGAAAAAAAGTTTGAAAAACACTGCCCTAGCCAGTCATATTCGGCTGCCATTCTAGTAAGATTCTCCGCTGGTCTATCAGAGAGCTGAAGGCCACGATGTCAACCTTCCTCCCCTCCATCAGCTACGACTGCTCCGATATCCTGAAAATCAGCACCACAGGGTCCAGCCCGACCTCCACCCCTACAATCTTTGCTAACGTCCAGAACTCTCCCGCCCTGTATCTCTCCCTTCTTGCGGCCCCAGAATATATGCACGTGGTTTGCTGGTCCTTTCCCACACTTTTCGCACTCATCTACCACTCTCTGGAAGAACCCATCCATCCTCATTCGAGTCATGTGCACCCGGTGTACCACCTTTTACTGTATCAAGCTCATCCTCACAAATGAGGTCAAATGCGCCCTGCACAGCACCTCACTCCACACTCCCCAACCTATCAGCACCCCCCCCAATTCCTCCTCCTATTTCTCCTTGATCCTCACCACCTGCATACCCCCCCTGTTCCCCAGCCATCCATATATGTCCCCAATCCTTCCCTCCCCTTCCACATCCAGAAGCAACAACCGTTCCAGTAGGGCATAGTTCGGCGGTCTGGAAAACCCTTTCCACGTCTTCCGTGCAAAGACCCGTACTTGTAAAAATACCTAAATTCACTTCCACTCGGGAGCTGTATCCTCATCCCCTCTATGCTTGTGAACCTCTCTTCCAGATAGAAATCCCTCGCCCTCACCAGTACCACCATTTTCTAGACATACTGTACATCCCCTCGCTTAAACCCGTGGTTCTCTAATAACAGCATTAACACCAACATCCCTTCTATCCTAAAATGTCTCCTCAGCTGGTTCCACACCTTAATCGTGGATTGTACAACCGGGCTCTCTGTATATCTCCTTGGTGCCAGGGGTAGCACCACCGTCACTATGGCCCTCAGGCTGGACCCCCTACAAGACTCTTCCTCCATTCTAACCTCGCTCCTTCCCATCACCATCCCACTTTCTCCACATTCGCCTCCCAACAGTAATGCAGCAGGTTCAGTAGCCCAAACCCCTCTTTCTGCCTCTGCAGCAGGGTCCTCTTCACCCTTGACACCTTCCCCGCCCATACAAACTCGAAAATGACTGGATCCAACTCCCGAATAAAGGTCTTTGGAATAAAAGTCGAAACTGGCTGAAATATATAAAAGAAATTTGGCAGGGCTTTCATTTTCACCACTTGAACCCTCCCTGCTAGCATCAGATGCAATGTGTCCCATCTCCTAAAGTCCTCCCTTTTCTCCTCCACCAACTTTGTTAAGTTACACTTATGTAGCGTCACCTGGATCCCCAAATACCTAAACCTATCTTTGGCTACCCTAAATGGTAGCCCCCTAAACTGGCTCTCTGACCTGATTCGTTCACCGCGAACACCTCACTTTCCCCCATGTTCAAATTATAACTTGAGAAGGCCCCAAACCTCTCTAAGAGGCTCAGAATACTCTCCAGCGGGTCTGACACATTTTCTTTCTAAATTTAGAGCACCCAATTATTATTTTTTTCCAATTAAGGGGCAATTTAGCGTGGCAAATCCACCTCACCTCCACATCTTTGGGTTGTGGGGGTGAAACCCACGCAGACATGGGGAGAATGTGCAAACTCCACACGGAGAGTGACCCAGGGCCGGGATTCGAACCCGGGTCCTCAGCGCCGCTGTCCCAGTGCTATCCACTGTACCACATGCCGCCCTGGGTCTGACACATATAATAGGTCATCTGTGTACAGCGACACCCGGTGCTTGCTGCTCCCCCTCCTAATCCCCTGCCACTCTGCTGGTCGCGTAAGAGCCATCGCCAAGGACTCGATCGCCAGCGCAAACAATAGCAGTGACAGTGGGCACCCCTGCCTTGTTCCCCTATACAACCCAAAACTCCGTGAGTTCATCTCATTGGTCCGTACGCTCGTCACCAGGGCCACGCACAACAGACGCACCCTTGCCACAAACTTGGCCCAAACCCAAACCGCCCCAAGACGTCAAACAGGTACCGCCACTCCACCGGGTCAAATGACTTCTCGGAGCCCATAGACACCACGACCTCTGATACCCGTCCTCTTGACGAGGTCTCGATCACATTCAATAATCGTCTTATATTGCTTGAGAGTTACCTGCCCTTTATTGAGCCCGTTTGGTCGTCTGCAACCACCCCCGGGATGCATCCTTCCATCCTCCTACCACTAACCTACTTTTACGTCCGTGTTTAACAGTGATATGGGCCTATATGGCCCACATTCTAACAGGTATAAGTGCCATCGTTGCTTGTGTCATTGTCTCCGGCAGCTCCCTCTTCTCCAATATCTTGCTAAATGCCCCCAGTAGGTGCAGTGCCAATTCCGCCGCAAACTCCTTATACAATTCCACTGGGTATTCGTCCGGTCCCAGGGCCTTCCCCAAAATCATCCGTCTTATACTCTCCATTACCTCCCTCAACCCTAAAGGCCCCTCTGGTGCCTGCCTACTCTCCTCAACCAGCTGCGGAAATTCCAGCCTGTCCAGGAACCGCCCTATAATCCCCCTCTTCACCACGCCTGGGTCTGCCCTTTACAGTTCCTTGTAATATCCCCTGAACGTCTCATTTATCTTCCCCGACTCCAACACCACCGCCTCTGAACGCCTCGTTTATCTTCCCCGGCTCCAACATCACCTCCCCTTTCCGTAACCTCAAGATTTCCCCGGACGTGGCCTGCCTCCGTAGCTGATGGGCAGGCATGTGGCTAGCCTTCTCACCATATTCATACTGCACAACCCCCCCACCCCTCCGGAGCGGCCCAACCACCCTTCCCATCATCAACCTGTTGAACTGTCCCTGTAGCTTTTTCCTTTTCACCAATCTCTCCCCAGTGGGGGCTCGCAAATACTCCCTGTCCAGCTCGACTGTCTCAACCAATAATCATTCTTACACCTCTCTCCTTTTCCTATCTTCATGCGCCTTGAACAAAACAATTTCCCCCAAGCCACCTTCAATGCCTCCCAGAATGTGGCCGCCGATACCTCCCCATTTTGGTTCAGCCCCACATAGTCCTTAATCACCGACAGCACCTTATCACAAAACCCTCTGCCAGCTAACAGCCCCGAATCCAATCTCCATCCCGATCTCTGCTCCCATCCCTCGAGCTAGGTCGTACCTCCAGCCAGTGCGGTGCGTGTTCCAACATTACAAGTCCCACTCTGCACCCACCATCCCCACCAAGACCTCACAGCACATCACAAAAAAAAACAATTCTGGACTACATTTTATGCACATGTGAGAAGAAGGAGCACTCCCTCCCCCCTTTCCCCGGGTTATTAAATCTTCAGGTGCCGTCCTTCCTTTCCATACCCATGGAACATACCCATCCTTTCTATTAACCCTCCCAGCACCTTTGCCATGCTCAGCCTTCCCATTGACCTGGGCCTCGACCCGTCCACCCTCGGCTCCAGCATACAATTAATGACCCCTTCCATAATCAACTGATGCCTGGCCAAGTCCGGAAACGTTCCCAGCAACCCCTTCAGAATCCCACATCATCCCAATTCGGTGAGTATACATTCACTAGCACGACCGGCGTCCCCTCCAACATTCTGCTCACCATTACATATCTCCCACCCGAGTCCCTCACTTCCTTCACACTCACAAACCCAATCTTATTACTTAGCAAAATGGCCCACCCCCCCCCCCCCCCCCCCCCCCCCCCCCCCCGCGACTTCGAGTCAAACCCCAAGGCTGGAAGATTGTTGGGCAACTTTCAAACATAAACAAAGGGATACTAAAAAGTAAGAAAAAGAGGTAAGGTAAATTACGAAAAAAACTAGCACAGAATATCAAAAAGGATAGCAAAAGCTTCTACGGGTACATAAAAGGGAAGAGAATCGCGAAGGTGAACATTGGCCCCTTGGAAGATGAAACTGGTGAGTGAATAGTGAGGAACACAGAAATGACAGAGACGCTAAATCAATACTTTGCTAGTTTTCACGGTGGAGGACACTAGTACCAAACCTACAGGAACAGGCAATTCAAAGGTAATAGAAAGAGTCAAACTTGGAACAATCAGCATCAATAGGGAACAGTACTCAACCAACTCTTGGTATTCAGGGCAGACAAGTCCCCAGGGCCTGATGGCCTACATCATAGGGTGTTGAAGGAAGTGGCAGTGGAGATAGTGGATCCATTGGTTATGATATTCCAAACTTCCCTGAGCATGGGAAAGGTTCCAGTGATTTGGAAAAATGCTAACATAACGCCCTTATTCAAAAAGGGAGGGAGTCAGAATGTGGGAAATTACACACCAGTTAGTTTAACATCTGTGTTGGAAAATTGTTTGAATCAATTATCAATGATGTAATATCAGGACATTTGGAAAGCCAAAGCACTATCCATCAGAGTCAGCATGGTTTTATGAAGGGCAAATCATGTTTGAGTAATTTGCTTGAGTTCTTCGAAGATGTAGATAATGGGGATCCTTGAGATGTATATCTGGACTTCCGGAAGGCGGTTGATAAGGTGCCGCACAGAAGGTGAGATTACATGTGATCAGGGGTAATTTATTAACTTTGATAGAAGACTGGCTGATGGACAGGAGACATAGAGTCGGGATAATGGGTCTTTTCTAGAAGGCAAGATGTAACTAGTGGGGTGTCACAGGGTTCGGTCCTTGGGCCCCAGCTATTTAAAATCTATATTAACGACTTGGATACAGGGATAGAAGGATCTATAGCCAAATTTGCAGATGACACAAAAATAGGTGGTACAGTAAGTTGCAGTGAGGAAATAAGAACCTTACAAATGGATATAGATAGGAGAGTGGGTCAAACTGTGGCGGATGGAGTTTAACGTGGATAAGTGTGAGGTCATGCATTTTGGTTGAAAAAGTGGAAAGGCAACTTATTATCTAAATGGGGACAGACTTTGGGGTGCTCCGATGCAGAGGGATCTGGGTGTTCTTGTGCATGAGTCACAAAAAACGAGCATTGAAGGTGCAGCGGATAATAAGGAAAGCAAATGGAATGTTGGCATTTATAGCAAAAGGAATTGAGTATAAAGGTAAGGAAGTGTTGTGGCAACTTTACAAGGCATTGGTAAGACCGCACCTGGAGTATTGTGCACAGTTTTGGTCCCCTTATTTGAGGAAAGATGTAGTGGCATTGGAGGCAGTTCAGAGGAGGTTCACTGGATTGATTCCAGAGATGAGGGGTTTGTCGTATGAGGAGAGATTGAATAGTTTAGGCCTATACTCTCTCGAGTTTAGAAGAATGAGGGGAGATCAAATTGAGGTATACAAGATGCTAAAAGGTATGATTAAGTAGACATGGAGCAGATGTTTCGTCGTGTGGGCATTCTAAAGTGAGAGGGCATAATCTTAGAATAAAAGGAAGCAAATTTAAAACAGGTTTGCGGAGAAACTACTTCTCCCAAAGGGTTGTGAATCTGGAATTTGCTACATCAGTGTGCGATGGATGCAGAGACTGTGAGTAAATGTAAGGAGAGTTAGATAGATTTTTAATTGGTGATGGGTTGAAGGGTAATGGAGAATGGGCAGGATGATGGAGTTGAGGCCAGGTTGGAATCAGCCATGATCACATTGAGGGTGTTAGGCTCGGGAGGCTAAATTGCCTATTCCCATACCTAGATCATATGTTCTAGGGAGGAGATGCTCTGGCTGATTTTGCAATCCACCTCTTGGTCAGTAGCATTGTAGGTAACAGATGAGGAATATATCAACCATGATAGAATGGCGGAGCAGACTTAATGGGCCGAATGGCCTAATTCTTCTGCTATATCTTATGAACTTATGAAATACCTGGCCATCCATCCTTTTCTCAACCTGACCGGGTCCCTCAAGCGGAGGTGCGTCTCCTGTAGAAAGACCACCTGTACCTTCAGACTCCTTAGGTGTTCAAAGACCTGAGATCTCTTCACAGGCCTATTGAGCCCTGCACTTTCCATGTTATAAGCCTTACCAGAGGTTTACGCCTCTATTCCCCTCTACCATCCGCCATTCTTCTCTCCCAGCTTTCTCCCCTTAATGTACGCCCTGTACTGGGCCCATCCAAGATGCCCCCCCCCCCCTCTCTGCCCCGATCACACTTCTTCTCAATCCCTGCCATGTTGCATCTCCCTCCCCCTGCCTCCCCGCTCCCCCCTCCTCCCAACAGCCATCCCTCACAGCCAACTCCCCACCTCACTACCATTCACCAGTATTACCTGCCAGCGTGGCAACTCCTGCCCGAATGCTCCTCCTATTAATCCCACCGCCCTCCCTCCCCCCCCCCCCCCCACCCTCTCCTCTTTGATCTTTGTAAGTGGCTCCCTGTGGACCTCACTCTCCCACACCCAAACAATGACACATCCAAAGCCACAGCTTACCTCATCCAAAAAATAAACATCACCACCGGCGGCAGGAGACAGGGGGGGGGGGGGGGGGGGGGGGGGGGGGCTGTTGCCCCTTACAAACCTATTACCCCTGCAACAAATAGTCAACCCAATGAAAACCCTCCATCTGAGAAGAAACAAAAACCTACCCGTACCCACTGAACTCTATTGTGCCAACTCCTCCGTCTCCCATCAAAGTTCAGTTCTCCCTCAGTTCGTGCTCCTTAAAGAAGTCAATGGCCTCCTCTGGAATTTCTAAGTAATACTCCAGGCCTTGGAAAGTCACCCACAGTTTTGCCGAGTACAGCCCCCCAAACCTAATCTGCCGTCGATAAAGCACCACCTTGGCCCTGTTGAACCCAGCACACCTTTTTGCCAGTTCCACTCCAATGTTCTGGTGTATTCGGACTTTGCTTTCCTCCCATTCACAGTTCTGTTTCTCCCTGGCCCACTGCGGGATCTTTTTCTTCTCCACAAATAGATGGAATCTTACGATCACCGCCTGCGGCAGCTACCCCGCTCTTGGCTTCTGCCTTAAGAGACCTGTCGCTCTATCCACCTCTGGGGCCTTGTCCAGCACCCCCTCCTCCACCAGCCCCTGCAGGCATCCTCGAGATATATCTCGTAGCACTCGCACCTCCCACACCTTCAGGCAGGCCGACGATACACAAGGCACTATTTCTAGACCTGTTCGCCCGCTCTTCCACCTTTGCTTTTAACTTCTTGTAAAGGTCTCCCATGAGACCCACCTCCACCTCCAATGCCACCACCCGATCACTGTGGTCCTACATCATCCTCTCCAGCTCCAGGATCTGTGACCCATGTGCCTCCAAACACTTCTCAATCTTTTTCACGGAGTCTTTCAGGGGTGCAACTGCCCTTCGAAGGCCTTCGATCGGTCCCCCTGCATCTCCTTTCTTTGTTGACGGAACTCCTGTCTAATAAAAGCCATCAACAGCTCCATCTGGGACTTTCTAACCTGCGCCAACCCTTCCCACTCCGCCATCTTTCCAATAACTGCTGCACCACAGGTCTCTTCCAGCTCCTTGGCCAGGTCTTTCACCTTCTTCTGCTGTGTATGGTCACCAGCAGACTTGCTACTTCTGGGGGGGGGGGTCTTCTCCTTCAGCCTTCAACTGCACTTTCCCATCAACATTTCTCCCATTTTCGGGTGAAAATAGCTCAGTTCAACCCCCTCGAGCAGGAGCCGCCATTGTGTGCGTCCACTCACTCCATGGCCGCCACCGGAAGTCTTCCCTCACTGGATGTTTTAACCGACCTGTGACGTCTGATAGGATCCCAGATGGGATCTGAACTATTTGCAATTTGTAAAATTGTGAGGAAATGTTACTGCACCACAGGAGTGATAACACTGACCCATTGGTATTGTTTATGTGAAAACAAGCTTTAATTTAAACACAGAATTAACCACATTAACAACAGAGAAACAGTTTTAAAGTTAACAGTTACAACAGTTCTTAAGTCAAAAGAGAAACTTACTTCCCAAACTTGCCTGTATATTCCAATGAGGCAAATCAATATAGTTCAAATACCTCTCATGAATAAAGTTAACAACCAGGTTTCTACTTGTTTTCCTCTGTGCAGAATCTTTGGAGAATATTGCAGGGCCAAAACTAAAACCACCTCTATTCAGATTAAAATGCCCAGGAAGAATAACTTTTCAGACAGACCTGGCTCCTCCCCTTCATTACATAATCTGTACCCAAAGCATAAGGTCATCTTCTGTATCCTCCCACAGGTCATCCCATGACCTGTTTAGTGAGGACCAAACACAATATCGCTCTTAAATGAGCTACACCCCAGTTGTCCTTTAAATGTGAATCGATGATTATCTCACTTTTATGACCCTTTAGTCGCAACTTTAGCAGTCATTCTGTATATGCATCGTGACCCAGGTTTTAATAACATTACTTCAAAAAATATAAAGTATGGCAATTACATTCACACTTCGCAGAGAAGGAGTGACAGCATTGCAACACTGGACATTTTTTACATAGAATTTACAGTGCAGAAGGAGGCCATTCGGCCCATCGAGTCTGCACCGGCTCTTGGAAAGAGCACCCTACCCAAGGTCAACACCTCCACCCTATCCCCATAACCCAGTAACCCCACCTAACACTAAGGGCAATTTTGGACACTAAGGGCAATTTATCATGGCCAATGCACCTAACCTGCACATCTTTGGACTGTCGGAGGAAACCCACGCACATACGGGGAGGATGTGCAGACTCCGCACAGACAGTGACCCAAGCCGGAATCAAACCTGGGACCCTGGAGCTGTGAAGCAATTATGCTATCCACAATGCTACCGTGCTGCTCATTGTTTAACATTGTTTCTGTTTCGGCTTAACTTCCAAATTATATTATTGAACAATAAATAACACTAATTCTCTTCATGTGTGTATAATTATCGAAATGTTAGATTATACTAACTCTTCAAAAAAGATAAATGCATATCTCACATGCTAATAGATACTTTATAATTGACATTCAAGGGCATGGAGCAAGATTCTCCAGCCTTGCCTACCGCTGGGCTCATCCAGTCCCACTCAAAGTCAACAAACTTTAACTCAGCCGCCAAATCTCCCATAGCAGGTTCCGCCACAACAGGGCCGGAAAGGCATTATATCAATGGAACTTTTTTCTTTTTCCACATACTACCCAGTCATACCACAGAGTTGGAAGAACCATCTTCAGCAATACTGTGTCACTGCCGTACTGAATAATCTAGCATTAACAAAGGAGGTAAATGTCTAATACAGTTCATCAATGAGTTATATAATGTTTAAAAACGCTGGATGAAATTGTGGTCAACAAATGGTTAAAAACCTTTCCGTCAGTGCCCCTTAATCAACTTGTAAAGTTTAAGGACAGACATTTCATGAACTGGTTGGCGGGTCCATCCTGCCCATTGATCTTTGCCCATATACAGTTACCAATTCAACAGCAATAGACAAGGTGCACATTAAATATCTGTGCACATGAACAATCAAATGAAAACAGAAAGAATGCCTATGTATTCACCTCAAAATCAGTGGGCTTTTTTCCTATTCTTGCCAGTGTTTGATATTTCAGAGTTTAACTTGCATTACAGTTTTGGTTATTCTTATTTGTCATTTGGGCTTCCCTTGCTCTCACAAAGTGGACCACAGGCAACTACCAGAGTCATTTACTAGTAATGATCGTTATTAAGAAATGATTGAAGTTAAAACCACTTACATGCTCAGCCAAAAAGCATACACTGCTCTGGTCAGGACCTTGGCCACAGAACAATGGGAAATATTCCTTGTAATTGGAATAAATTAATGGAATGACACGTTGTTGACAGTGGCTGCAATCATTTCGCATTACGAACCAAATATATTCCGTGAGACTTTGGACTTCCATGATGACAGGTAATATTTACCTTACGCTCACAATTTAACCTCTAAGTGGCCTTCTTTAAAACACTCCTGAAAACCTTCTTTAACCAAGCTTTTGATCACCTTCCCTGATATCTCCTTACATGCCTCAGGATCAGAGGCACGATTCACCGAAATGGGCATGATGGCCCTACGGCGTCAAAAACGGCGCGAACCACGCCACCGTCGGGCTTGTCCCCACGAGGAAGGTATTGTACCGGGGGGTGCATTGCGCTGTGGCCTCTGTTGTGTTAAATTTGACCGAGGCGCGCTTACCAGCATGGTGCCCTCGAGAAACCAAACTGTTGTATCAGGACCTGTGTTGCCTTAGCTGCAAGTTCCGAAGACAGGGGAAAACTGCGGAGCTCCGAAGGGCTCTGAAGAGGCGCAATATCTACAATCAAGACAGAAGAACCGCGGTATGATAAAATTCCTTCTGCTCTTAGTAAAGGGATTCATTCCCCGCCATGATTGCCCATTGCTGTAAAATATCGAATGTATGTTTATGTTGTACGGTGACCCTTACATTTGGGGGCCGCTGGTTTGTTCATTATATTTCATTGTGTGTTGTGTGGGCGGTCACCCTTACGTTTGGGGGCCGCTGACTTGTATGATCATATGTGATAGGTTTAAATGTGGTATTGCATCCCGCTTAGTACAAGGGATTGTGTTTGCATCTTTGCTATATCACCTTTCGATATTGTTGTACAATAGAGGGGTATAGTTTAGATTAAGGGAACCTCTCGGGATACAGAGCTTCGCGGGCTGCCATAGGGAGCTCACAGTCGGCAAAATTGGGAAGGGAATCTTGCCCTTCAACCCTAGTATCGATACAGTCCGAGCCAGTCTGGACGTATCGAAGGGGCATCTGTAGGTTTTCTGGGCAAGATTCGAGCCTTTAACGAGCTGGGAAAAGGACTTTGAACTTTAAAGCAGTAAAAAACAGCCATGTTTGGGGCTGCAGGACCTTGACTAAACTTCCCAGCAGCCTCAGCCCTGTGTGTGTGTTTAGAGAGGCAACTCTCGAAATTCACAAGCAGCAGAAACCCAGACAGGCCGGTGATTAGTTTATCTGCAAGATAAAGGAGTTTGTGACATCACCAGACTAGACCGGCAGAAGAACAATGCACTTGGGTTAGTTTCAATACAGGCGCTGACGGCCCTGGCCCAGAGGGAAGATAGAACCCATTTCCTTAATGGGATAGCATTCAGCAACCTCTGGAGGGACAATAGGGTGCAATTAAGCCCAGCTGATACCGAAGATAACGAGGTTCAGCCCACGTATGCTTCAATGGGGGCTGAAGATCACAGTAGCAGATAAGGCCGAAGCCTTTACTTGGTGTATAAAAAGGATGGTCAGACCTGCCGGGGGCACTTCCTTTTTGTGACGCTGCTCTCCTCGCTGCTGCTCATCATCATCGTGCTCCTGGTGCCTGCCTTTTCATTTGTTCCAGCACGCAGCCTGAGACCCACTGAGCAGTTTAAGTTTGAACTTGGATTGTGAGTATCCTCTGGAAGTTCGCGAAGTTCCCAAGATTACTATAGTGGATGAGGCTTTTGGGGAAAGGGGGTTGCACGCATCTATCATAGTTTTAAGACACTGCTAAAATTGTGTAAAGTAAGCTTTTACGTGGTGCCCGTTTAGTATTCCTTCCATACTCATAGTTTCGTAAAGCATAAGGCATTTTGTGGTGTTTTCTAGCATTTGGTGATATTGACCTTGAACGTTTAATAAATACCTATATTTGGCTTTCAATTGGAGTCCGTTTTGAGTTTTCAATTCCTCACCCACGATCTCTGACCAAGTCACAATAGTAAATATCCCTTACCATAATTCCGGTGTCTAGGACCGAGGGGTACCCTGGGCGCCTCGAAACCGCCCACTCAGGAAAGACTGCCAGATAAAGGTGGGCAGAGACTTTCCTTTCTTCTCTCTCCCGGGGGCGCTGCTCAAGTGGAGTAGGCGCAAGGTGGTTGCGAGTCCAACGGTAAGAGAGAGAGGATCACCCGGGTAGTGGTGGGGCTTGGACAAAGGGGTGGCAAGCCCAATATAAGCCCGTTGGGTGGAGTTAGAAAAGGGGATCCCGCTACAGCCTTCAGGCATCTCGACAATCCTTAGATTTTGCCTCCTGGAGCAATTCTTTTCATCCTCCACCTTCTCCCTCAAACTCTTTTGGCTTCTTTGCATCATTCCCACCACCACCAATGAAGCCAACTGCTCCTCATGCTCCGCCACCACCTCCTCCACTTTCTGGATCATCCAGCCCTGGGACTCCACCCATGCTCAACTCGCTCAATCCCAGATCTCAGTGGTTCCACCACCTTAGCTATGTCTTCCAGGACCTCTTTCCTGTTGCCCAAACGTATCATTCAGGAACTCTACCAGCTGCTCAATTGATCATTGGGCGGGCAGTGCGCCCCCCCCCCCCCTTGTTTCCCGCCATTTTTTCCTGTGGCGCACCACGAATACTCTTCTGCTCCAGCTGATCTTTCTTTCTAGAACCACTCCTTGTCCGCAGGTCTATCCACCAACCGCACCAGAGGAGTGTTACCTTCCCCGGACACTCCTGTACCTTTTGCTCTCAAATACAATGTCTTTCAGGCAGAACAAAGACCAAAAAAATCCGCCTTGAGCGGGAACCACCAAATGTGCGACCACTCACTCCATGGCCTCCACCAGAAGTCCACCCTTATAGTTTTTTCAGAGCAGTTTGATACAAATGAGTGTCTTGCTAGGCCACTTTGAAGGGATGTTACGATTCAACCATGGGCGGGATTCTCCCCTACCCAGCGGGGCGGGGTGTCCCGGCGGGATGGAGTGGCGTGAACCACTCCGGCGTCGGGACGCCCCAAAGGTGCGGAAGTCAGGCAGCACGGTAGCATTGTGGATAGCACAATCGCTTCACAGCTCTAGGGTCCCAGGTTCGATTCCGGCTTGGGTCACTGTCTGTGCGGAGTCTGCACGTCCTCCCCGTGTGTGCGTGGGTTTCCTCCGGGTGCTCCGGTTTCCTCCCACAGTCCAAAGATGTGCAAGTTAGGTGGATTGGCCATGATAAATTGCCCTTAGTGTCCAAAATTGCCCTGGTGTTGGGTGGGGTTACTGGGTTATGGGGATAGGGTGGAGGTATTGACCTTGGGTAGGGTGCTCTTTCCAGGAGCCGGTGCAGACTCGATGGGCTGAATGGCCTCCTGGGTAGTGGAACGGCTTTTGGCGCTACGCCAGCCGGGACCGAAGGGACTTCGCCGGCCGGCGGAAGTCTGCGCATTCGCCGGAGCGTCAGCGCCTGCTGACGTCATCCCCGCGCATGCGCAGGGGAGGGGGTCACTTCCGCCTCCGCCATCGTGAAGACTATGGCGAAGGCGGAAGGAAAAGAGTGCCCCCACGGCACAGGCCCGCCCGCCTGTTATACTTCTCAATGTTTTTCACTTAATTAAAATTCCCAGTTGCCATGGTGGGATTTGAATTTGTGTCCCTGAATCATTGGTACGACTCTCTGAATTACTAGAGCAGTAAAATAACCAGAATGTTACTGTTCCTGTTTTTTTATCTGAATCACTGGGCCTCAAGCCTCTTGCCATTTGAACAAGGATCATCCCAGCTTTGAGCAAACGGCCCATCCAGAAGCCTCCTAAATATCCTGGATGGTGGGATGCAGGATACTAGAGTAAGTGAACTTGGGTGATTTTCAATATATATCATCCTGGTTTGGAGTTAAAGTCATGCTCAATCTCAGAGTAGCTAGCAATATTACACGGAAAAAGAGAAAGGCCAAAACAAGCATTTGAAGAATTGAAGCAAAGGTTAACTTCAAAAAACATGTGGGTTTGGGTAGGATGGGATGTTAACATTTAATAATCGCAAATCCAAAGCCACCTTCATTCCTTCCCTTTCTAATCTTAACAGAGGCAGGCAGGAGGTGGGCATTGAACCATCCCTAGGAGGCAGATCTCTAATTTAAATATTATAACAAAGCTGCATGCCTCTGATTTTATCACCCTTCCAGTTTAAACCCTGGCTAGCCAGGTTTCCCCGACATGCAGAAACCTGGCAACTAAAGGGAGACCCTGTTTGTGGGACAGCAGAGTCCCTTCACAGAACTGCTTAGGGGCCAGGAAGAACAGGGGTAATTTCAACTTGTCCCGGAACCTGTTTCACTCCCTATCATTGGGTTGGTTGGACTATCACAGATAGTGCCCCTGCCATGACTGAAGTGTCCCACTATCACCAACATTCATCCGCAATTGGACGCCCAGCTAGCCACAATCACCTAGCCACTCCTGTAATCAGTGACACCCTCTCCCAATCAGACCAACCCAATTATCACAAACCTCAAGTCCTGCACTCAATCTCACTCTGACACTTTGCAATCACACCCCTGACTTTCCAGGACACATTGTATACCCCCCCACACCTAAGGACCCTCCAAACCACGCACCGGCCCCACCTTCGCAATCACTTCATAATGTAGCAGAAATCCACCTCCTGCCGGGCTCTGACTTTTCTGTAGTGTCCCCTGCCGAACAGGCTTATCGACGGATAGTATTGAATGGGGGCAGTGGAGGTCTCGCCCACCGGTTGGAGTGCCAGCATGAACCTACTTCACTTGTAGGAAAGGCCGGCTGGATTAAGTGCTACTTAAACTGGATATGATATAAATATATATCATCCTGGTTTGGAGTTAAAATCATGCCCAATCTCAGAGTAACTTGCAATATTACACGGAAAAAGAGAAAGGCCAAAACAAGCCTTTGAAGAATTGAAGCAAAGGTTAACTTCAAAAAACATGTGGGTTTGGGTAGGATGGGATGTTACCATTTAATAATTGCAAATCCAAAGCGAATCCACCTTCATTTCTTCCCTTTCCAATCTTAACAACACTATAGAAAGTTTTCTCCAGAATCAAGGTGGCAGAACCTCCAGTCACCAAGAGCTGCTGGCCAATCAGAGGTTGGCAGCTCTATTGAACAGAAGCGCCACCAGAAAGATGGTGGCCACCACCTATACAATACCCATCAAGGCTCAGGATCACCGCTGGATCCCAAGCCATGGATGAATGCTGGCAGATGGGGGGTGAGTGAGTGGTTATGGGTTGGGCTTTGGAAGGGGGGGGTGGGGGGGGGGGGGGGGGTGATCAGCAGCAAAAGCCAGAAGGTGGCTCTCTGTGGGCCTCCCTTACAGATATTCAGCCCTTTAATCAGGTACTGAATCCTTTGAATGACTGAAGCCTGTGGGCAATCCTGCACTGGTTTACTTATTGCATTCCCTGCATGGCGAACCCCTAACCCACCACTGGGGTAGTAACCGCAACAGAACAATGGGGCCCTTAAGTGGGCATTTATTAATGGCTCCAATTGGCGATGGGTGGAAGGCTGTCCACAGACCTTTCACCAAGGGCTTAATCAGGGTGGAGACGGAAGGCATCAAGGTCCTCACCTGCCACCCTCTAGCCCAATGAAATGTCCCCCCGCTACAAAATTCTGCTAAATGAGGTTGTTAAAACCTTGAGCCCAGTTGAGTTAAAATGGGCAGGGATGTGACCATCAATTCACTAGACACACGACTGGAAGTAAACTGTGATTGTAATAGTCTTACAACTGAGCCTGCCTGCGACCACAGGAACTGAGAGAAGGCTTACGGCTGCAGCACTTTATACTTTCGGTACTGGGAGGGGCCATGGGCAGAGCCATGGGCGGAGCCAAGGGTGGAGCCCTGTACAAGCTCCTCATCTCCCCCAATGGGCAGAGCCGCGCAACAGCTCACATACAGAGCCCACAAGGACATAATATAATGCAATGCAATATAGCGTGAATTACAATACAGTATAATTCACCACAGGCAGTAAATGCTGATGCCCACATCCTGTAAATTAATTTAATAAAAATCACATCATCGGGCAGTTAAAATTCTTCAATTTTGGCAGTTAAATCCGCCCCCCCCCCCCCCCCCCCCCCCCCGGAGAGATAAACTCCCACCCAGAGGAGATTTATACCCTATCAGCTGGTGAGTTAAAATCTCACTGCTCTTGACCAGATCACGTTCCCTCTGCTTGGATATTCTTCCTCGCTTAAACTTTGTGCCAGCATTTCTGAAAACGTTAGCAAAATCTGAGAGTTTGAAGCAGAAAATGAAAAGTTGAACATACTTTCGCAGATGAGCTTCAACAAACAAGTTGCACCGTCCAATCTGCACGTCAAACACCTACTGGAAATAGAAAGTCACCGAATAACTAACCCTTGCACTGTAGATCACATAACACACAGTTAGAAAGAAAACATGACAGTGTTCTCAGGGGTTTCCAAGTTTATGTGCTGTACTTACAGAAGATCAAAGATAGGATTATCAATCATTAAACAACTACAGCAAAACTTACTGATTCACTTTGGGACCAAAACCTAAATTATTACAGAAGTTCAACTGGACATGAAAATGTTTGACCTGTCTTTTGAATTAGTTTCCTAGTAAACCTTCTCACGGCCAATTAGGGATTGATAATAAATGCTGACCTTGCCAGCAATGCCCGCATTCCAAGAATGATTGAAAATTAACAGAAAATAAATATAAGTTGGCACAGGGAGGATTTGTGACTTCTGTACGAAGCAGGCATGAAGTGGATCAAACTAGCCATGCCACCCGGTCATAGCTCACGTTTGGTTTCCTGTATTGGATCTCACTGTCCTGAAGCCTGCTATTTATGGGAGGGTGGAAGATTATAGCTGGCTGAAAGTAATGCCTGGGATGTGGAAGGAACAGATCCTGCTGAGGCATGAGCCACTGTACTTTTCCAGAGTTAAAGGGGACACTCCTGCTGTTTCTGACCCCATCATAATTCTCAGCGCACAAAGGGATAGGATGCTGAGAAGATTTACAAGGGTAACACCAGAAATGTGAGGGTTCACACATCAGGAAAGGATTGATAGGCTGGCTGTCTTTTCTCTTGAAAAAAAGACGCTTGAAGGGTGACCTAAAATAGGAATATAAAATTCTCGAAGATTTTGATTGAATGGATGCAAAGAGAATGTTTCCTCTTGTTGGAAGGGAAGTATCTAAAAGCCATTAATATGAGATCATCACCGGGAAATTCAATGGGGAACTCAGAAAAACCTCTTCACCCAAAGAGTGGTGAGACTGTGGAACTCGTTCCCACAGAGAGTGGTTGGAGAGAATAGCATGGATACATTTGAGGAAGAAGAGTGTAGTAGCTTGAAAGATTGGTGACCACCAAGTAGATTAATAAATAAACGGTTTATTAAGGCAAATAACTATTTACAGGGAATGAGATCAAATATTCCAGGAATCCAAACTCCGAAAGAACAGCAAAACCTGCGCTCAGCCCCAGGATTTGCATGCTCTGGCCCAATTGGCCCTATAGGTCACATGACCCTCTGAGAACTCACCCCCCTTTAAGGAGGCATGCTACCATATCCCTCCCCCTTTAAGTCCGTGATTAACACATTAAAACTACAATGAAACTATTTACAATATTCTACAACAAGTGGATTTCAACACTGTCCCTTATAAGTTAAGTCGGTCCGTTGACTAATCCTTTGGGAGCTTGGTCATTTACTGGCGGCTGTTCCCGCTGTGCAGTTTGAACTTCAATGGGTTCATTCTCGACTTGCGATGGTGCATCCATGCAGATATCCTCCCCAGTTCGCCCTGGAACATTATAGGGCTCTACCTCAGGGTAGCTTGCTGCTGCATTTCTTTCATCCATAGCAAAATCACTAACAGGCATTCGAAGGGGCGTACTGCCCCACTGGTTCAGTGTGTGATTCTCTTCTTCTCAAATGGTCCAGGTGTTTCTTCTCCCTTTTTCCTTGGACATCTAGCTCATACGACACTGCACCTGGTCTGGCCATGACCGTTCCAGGGTCCGATTCGGACCAGCACCAAACTTCTTTACATATGCAAAGCCATCCACTTCAAATGTTCTCTCAGGTTTTCTTGAGCCGGGATGTTTCTTATGCGCGATGTTTACCTCCCTGCCAAATTCAGAAATATCAGATCCAACCGTGTTCTGATGCGTCTGCCCAGATGCAACTCAGCAGGTCTCACATCAGTGGTGACATAAGGTGCTGTTCTATTGCCGATCAGGAAATGTTCCAGTTTGGTTTGCAGAGAGGCTGATGACTGTTTCTTCATGGTGGCTTTCAATGTTTGGACAGCTCTCTCGACCAATACATTTGAAGTAGGGTGGGAGGGAGCAGTTCAAATACATTGAACGCCGTTGGTTCTCATGAAATGTTGGCATTCTTCCTGAGTAAACGCAGTCCCATTATCTGAGACCAGCACCTCGGGCAATCCATGGGCAGCAATTTTTCTGCCATTGCTGATGAGGTCGTGGAATTCATGTACAACCACGTGGAATAAGGGTCTGTGATGAGCAAGAACATAGAAGCTCATGAATGGGCCTGAGGAACTGATGTGCAGTTGCACCCATGGTCGATTTGACCGCACCCAACGGTGCATTATGGATGCAGACAGCAGGTTTTGCTGCATTTGACACTGTTCACATTGATTGACCAGATTCTGTGTGTCAATATTCATCCCAGGCAATCACACATAACGACATGTGAGCATCTTCATCTTAGTCATCTCACTTTAACTCTTGCAATAATAGCTGTCCAGCGGGAGTGGGAACGACCAGCCTTGCTTCCCACAACAATACGCCGTCTTCACAATTTCACTGATCTTTCCAGATCTGAAAGGGTCGTAACTGCTCAGACACCGTGGTTACCATGATGCCCGCCGTGAAGGACCATTGAGGGGATTCTCCCTATGCCAACGCCAAAATCGCGAAACGCGATTGGGCGGAGAATAGGTTCCAATGGCAAAATCTTGGCGGCCGCCAATTTGATGCCAAATCGTGATTCACCAGTGGCTTCAATGCGTACTGGAACACATGTACAGTGGACACCGTTTACATATCATTAGCGGGCCTGACCTGGTATTCTCTGGGGCTTCCGTGATTCTCCTTCTCCAATGAGCCGAGTTCCCAACTGCGTGGTTCACTTGTGCTTTTAAAAATTGTGAAACTGGCGTGGTAGCTGCTGAGGGAGAGAGAGAGGGTACGGAAAATGTCCAACATCGCCATAGTTTGCTGACAGTTGTGCCGCTGCTCGGGGGGCTTCCGCCAGTGCCGGGGGGAGTAATGGGGTGACCAGGAGGTGGACTGTGGGATTGGGGTAGACGGGCACGGAGCACCATTGCCGCAGTTGGCAATGCAGCGGCACACACCACTGACAGCCCACTGTGAACCTAGGGCCAGGGGCCGTATTGGTGTCCCCCCCAGGCCACTCCCCTGGGTACCCTCTGGCCTCAGCCGACCCTTAGCAGTGTTAATTTATTACTTGTGATAATAAATATTATTATTATTACATGCCATTAGGAGCAGCCCCGACTCGCAATGCTCAGCCATTTGTTTTAGGCGCACCACTAACTCTGCTATCGTCTCGCCTGGGCTTGTGTCGTCAGATTAAATTTGTACCATTGCATTATTACCAACAGCTTTGGGTGATATTATCCCTTGACTAATTCCACAAGCTTCTCAATAGAATTGGAGTCAGGGGCATCTGGAGAAATCAGGCTTCTAATCAGGTGATAGGTTGGGATCCCACTGGCTGTTAATGGGATTACCCATTGCTTCTCTTCCCTGCCAATTTAATTGGCGTTGAATAGCACAGGCAGTCGACATATCGCACCCTTGCTCTGTGATGAGATCAAATGGCTCAAGTTTCCCAAAGAAAAGGGCATTTTGAAAGTCACAGACTGTGGAACGATATTGTTTCAAAGGAAAGGCTTCTCCATGAGGTCTGCGCCCTGGATTTCTGCAGCCATAGGAAGGAACTCTGATTGATCCTCATCACCAAATGTAGTCCTGGGAAGACTGGTGACCACCAAGTAGATTAACAAATAAATTATTTATTAAGGCAAATATCTATTAACAGAGAGTGACATGTAGACTACCGTACTCCACGACTCCAAACCCCTAACAGTGAAGGCTGTGCACAACCGCAGGATTAACGCCTCTGACCCAATTGGCCCTACGGTCACATGACCTTCTGAGAACTTACTCTCTTAAAGGGGCCACGCTACCACAAAGGAAATAGAAAAATGGGAATATGTTCGTATGTATATCCTTTGTAAAGAATGTCTGGGCTTTTTCTGGAATGGTCTATCGTGCTCTGCTGATTAGGTTACTTTCTCTGGTACAAATTCCGAGCCGGAATTTGCAAAGAGAGACCTACAACCAGTATAAGATCCCAGTTTCCATTCATGTGCAAGTTCCCACTGCAATAGCCTGGCATTCTGCTCAGCCAAATACAATCTTGCTCGAAATTTGCAGGGGATGCTAATAGGTTGACCAAACTATTCCCCCTATCCTCTTGAAGTTTTCAATAGCCCGCAACTCAGTTCTCATGCACCCCATGTGGTTTGCTTCTCAACTGTTTTAAGTAAATCAAGAAGTTACATTGGTAATAGCTGGTTCTGCAATGCATCAATGGCATTTTAAACATGTCCAAGAAGCATTGTATCAGTCTTGCAAAATTGAACTACGCCATGATCATTCTCTTAATTGCATACTAACATCCAAAACAGTGTGCCATAAAAAGTAACTGTATTTGATGGAATATGAACATTATAAATATTGAAAAGAGGGACTTATACATTTAAAAGGATAAAATCAGTCTTTGTCTGTATTTAAATACTGAATAAAATATATTAGTATTCATGCAAATATATTTTCTATCACAAATCTTGATTGTAAGGGATTTGAAATGAAATTAAATGAAAATGAAATTAAAATCGCTTATTGTCACGAGTAGGCTTCAATGAAGGTACTGTGAAAAGCCCCTAGTCGCCACATTCTGGCGCCTGTTCGGGGAGGCTGTTACGGGAATCAAACCTTGCTGCTGGCCTGCCTTGGTCTGCTTTCAAAGCCAGCGATTTAGCCCAGTGTGCTAAACAGCCCCATTTGCCTCTCTATGTGGGAATTGTGGTGTAGTGGTAATGTCACTGGACGTAATCTAGATGCCCAGGCTAATGTTCTGGGCACACAGATTCAAATCCCATCATAGAAGCTGCTGGAATTTAAATTCAATTCATAAAATCTGGAATTGAAAGGTAGGCTCAGTATTGATGACCATGAAACTGTCATCGGCTGTTGTAAAAGCCCATCGGGTTCACTAATGCCTTTTTAAGGAAGGAAATCTGCCATTGTTGTCTGGTCTAGTCTAAATCTGACATAAAATTAACTGCAACATCCAAAGATGTGGGCCGCGATTCTCCGCAACCACGATGGGTGGGAGAATAGCGGGAGGTCCGCTCCCGCTATTCTCCCACCCCCCCCAAAATGCGTGCCCGGTTTTCTGACACGTCACTCGGAGAAATGCGGGCCGCCGTTTTTCACGGCGGCCCACGATTCTCCGACCCAGATGGGCCGAGCGGCCTGCCGTTCCCGACCTGTTCACGACGGCGGCAACCACACCTGGTCGCTGCCGTCGTGAACATGGCACGCCAGGTAAGTGTGGGGCATAGGGGGGGCGGATCGGGGATCGAGCACCACGACCGTGCTCGGGAGGGGACTGGCCCGCGATCGGTGCCCACCGATCGTCGGGCCGGCGTCTCAAGGGGACGCACTCTTTCCCCTCCGCCGCCCCGCAAGACCAAGCTGCCACGTCTTGCGGGGCGGCTGAGGGGAAAGACGGCAACCGCGCATGTGCGGGTTTGAGCTGTCCAACCCACGCATGCGCGGCTGACGTCATTAGGCTCCGCCGCGGCGTCATTCTTGGCGCGCCGGGCCTTGAAGCCAGGGACAAGGCCCGGCTGCCGAATTTCCTGGTACAGCCCGCCTATACCCCCGGGTAGGGGAGAATAGGGGGCCGGGAGAGGCTTCCAACGCCGTCGTGAACCTCTCCAGGTTTCACAGTGGCGTCGGGCCTTGCGGAGAATTCCGCCCGTGCAGTTTAGGTGGATTGGCCATGCTAAATTGCCCCTTAGTGTTGAAAAGCTTAGGTGATGTTACAGGGATAGCATAGGGGACTGGGCCTAGGTAGGGTGCTCTTTCAGAGGGTCTGTGCACTGTTCCTTCGGCGCTGTCAGGATTCTAGAAACATGGTTGACTCTTAACTGCCCTTTGAAATGGTCTAGCAAGCCATTGAGTTCAATAGCAATTAGAGACGGGCTTCAAATGCTGGCCTTGCCCGCAATGCCCACATCTCATAAAAAATAATACATTTAAAAAAATATACATCTGTGCAATAGAATGATAGCAACTACAACCTGTATTCATATAACATATTTACTGATGTGAGATCCGTAAAAACATCCTTGAATGCTTTGTGGATAGGTATTTGAACACTGAAGCCATGGCAGGAAGGGAAATAGATGGGGCAAATACTAATTCAGTCAAAGATGGTGAGGATTTTATATTTGAGATATCAAGTGATGAAGACTCAGTGTAGGCTGGGTTGATGCACTAACAAGACTTGCTGCAGCACAGCAATTGTGTTCGAAATACAGAGCAGCAGAATTTTTATCAAAGTGGATCTGTGGACAGTGGAGGAGGAAGGCAATGAAGCAGAGCTTTTGAGTAATCAAGGAAGCAAATGATGAAGACATTTCTGTGGGTTCAACAGCAGCAAAGAGACTGAGGTAAGGATGAAGGCAGGCGGCCTTGCAAAGGCGGAAACATAGGAAAATGAAAATACACGAGACCATTCTGTGTTCAGAATTATAATTGTGAAAAGTCATCTAAAAATAGAACTTAGACTTTTCAAAAAAATTCAGAATACTCATCTATTTTTTTTCTAATTAAGGGGCAATTTAGCGTGGCAAATCCACCTAGCCTACACATCTTTTTGGGTTGTGGATGCGAGGTCCATGCAGACACTGGGAGAATGTGCAAACTCCACACGGACAGTGATGCAGGGCCGGGATCGAACCTGGGTCCTCAGTGCCGTGAGGCAGCAGTGCTAACCACTGTGTTGCTGTACTGCCATAGAACCTACACTTAAATACCATTTTTCGTACCCCAGGACGTCTTAAAGTATTTTACAGTCAATTAATTACTTTTAAACAATTTTGCTGCTCTGTATTTAGAACACAAATGCTGCAGCCATTAACAGGTAGCAAGGACTTCCGGTGGCGGTGATGTGCAGTTGAGGCGCACATTCGGCGGCTCCCGCGAATAATGGACTTTGGGGCTCTTTTCAGGGCCCCCAACGGAGCTGAGGCGGCGAATCCCAACGGGGGAAGAGCCCAGGAGTCGACCCCAATGGTCCCATGGTCCGGACCAGGAGTGGGGCAGCAAGAAAACCGTCGGAAACAGCTAGGAAAAAACGGGGGCAGAAAAACAAAATGGCGGCCGGCGAAGGCTTCAAGGAGCTGAGGAAGTGGGTCCAGGAGCAGCAGACGATTCTGCTGCGCTGCTTCCAGGAGTTGAAGTTGGAGCTGCTGGAGTCCATCAAGGTAACCAACAGGGAACTGATGGAGACCCAGACAGCCCAGGGGGCTGCGATCCGGGAGCTGCAGCAGCAGGCCTCCGAAAGGGAGGACAAGGTTGTGGCCGTGGTGGGGAAGGTGGAGATGCACGAGGCGCTCCATAAAAGATGGCAGGAGCGGTTCGAGGAGCTGGACAACCGGTCGAGGAGGACGAATTTGCGGATCCTGGGCCTCACGGAGGGGCTGGAGGGGTCGGACCTAGCGGCCTATGTGGTGATGATGCTAAACTCGCTGATGGGGGCTGGGTCCTTCCAGGGGCCCCTGGAGTTGGAGGGGGCCCACAGAATTCTGACTAGGAGGCCCAAGCCGAAGGGGTGTTGGTGAGGTTCCACCGGTTCGTGGATCGTGAGTGTGTGCTCCGGTGGGCCAAGAAGGAGCGAAGCAGCAAATGGGAGAACACGGAGGTGCGGACCTTCCAGGACTGGAGTGCGGAGGTAGCGAGACGGAGGGCCGGGTTTAACCGGACGAAGGCGGTGCTACACAGACGGAGGGTGAAGTTTGGAATGTTGCAGCCGGCGCGTCTGTGGGTCACCTATAAGGATCGGCACCATTATTTTGAGTCCCCGGAGGAGGCGTGGGCCTTTGTGCAGGCCGAGAAACTGGACTCAAACTGAGGGTCCCCCTGATGGGGGATGCTGTATAATACTGTATTTGTATTTGCTTGGTTTAGTGTAAGATGTGGGGTGGCTTTAGGGTGGGTGGGGTGATGTCGTACGGTTTTTTCTATATGGGTTTTTAAGCAGGGGTCAGGTGGACGGGTTCGGGCAGAGGGGTAAACGGGGAGTTCGGGGAGCTGGTGGGGGGGACTGACAATGGGAGTGGCCCTGGAGGAGGCGGGGCTCGGCAGGGCGAAAGCGCGGGCTTTCTGCGGGGTTCCCGCGCTGGGAGATGGTGGGGGCGGGTTTCCTTTTCCCGCGCAGGAGCGGGGGAGGGTGGACTCGTTGACGGGCACAATGGAGGAGGGGCAGTCCCACGTGGGGAGGAGTCGGAGGTAGGGCGGGAGTCACCGGGGTCAGCAGAAGTTAGCTGGCTCACGGGAGTGCTGTAGAGGGGGAGGCGCGGCTAGGAGGGGTCCTAGCCTGGGGGGGGGGGGGGGGGGGGGGGGGGGGGTACCGGGTTGCTGCTGAAACGGTCAGGAAGGAGCTGGAGGACACAGGGGGTGCTGCCGCCGTGGGAAACGGGCAGAGCGTGGGACGCTGGCCAGTGGCGGGCAAGGGATGGGGTACGGCTAATCGGCAAGGGAAGGGGGCAGGGAGCCCTCGGATCCGGCTGATAACTTGGATGTGAGGGGGCTGAATGGGCCGGTCAAACGGGCCCGGGTATTTGCGCACCTGAAGGGACTGAAGGCGGATGTGGCCATGCTCCAGGAGACACATCTGAGAGTGGTGGACCAGGTCCGGCTGAGGAAGGGGTGGGTGGGCCAAGTATTCCACTCAGGGCTGGATGAGAAGAGTAAGGGGGTGGCGATCCTGGTGGGGAAGAAGGTGTCGTTTGAGGCATTGAAGGTGGTGGCTGACAGTGGTGGGAGGTACGTGATGGTGAGTGGCAAGCTGCAGGGGGAGCGGGTGGTGTTGGTGAATGTTTACGCCCCAAATTGGGACGATGCGGGGTTTATGCGGCGTATGTTGGGCCGCATTCCGGACCTGGAGCCTGATTATGGGAGGGGGGGGGGGGGACTTTAACACAGTACTGGATCCCCCATTGGATCGATCCAAGTCCCGGACGGGTAGGAGGTCGGCGGTGGCTAAGGGCTAAGGTGCTGAGGGGATTCATGGACCAGATGGGAGGGGTGGACCCCTGGAGGTTTGCGAGGCCAAGGGCCAGGGAATACTCGTTTTTCTCCCATGTACATAAGGCCTACTCGAGGATTGATTTTTTTTGTCCTGAGCAGGGAGCTGGTGTCGAGGGTGGAGGATGTGGAATACTCCGCCATTGCCATTTCGGATCATGCCCCGCACTGGATGGACCTCGGGCTGGGGGAAGAGAGGGACCAACGTCCGCTCTGGCGCATGGAGGTGGGGCTGTTGGCAGATGAGGAGGTGGCCGGGCGGGTTCGGGGGTGTATCGAGAGGTACCTCGAGGCCAATGATAATGGGGAGGTTCGAGTAGGGACGGTCTGGGAGGCATCGAAGGCGGTGATGAGGGGGGAATTGATCTCCATCCGAACCCATAGGGAGAGGGGGGAGCAGAGGGAGAGGGAGAGACTGATAGGGGAGATGCTGCGGGTGGATAGGAGATATGCGGAGGCCCCAGAGGAGGGATTGCTGGGGGAGAGCCATAGCCTTCAGGCCAGATTTGACCACTGACTACCAGAAAGGCGGAAGCCCAGTGAAGGAAAGCACAGGGGGCGGTGTATGAATACGGGGAGAGGCGAGCAGGATGTTGGCGCACCAGCACCAGGGAGATTGTGGGAGTGATGGATAGAGCTGGGAAGGTGGTGCGGAGGGGGGGGTAGATGTCAATGGGGTCTTCAGGGACTTCTATGGGGAATTGTACCGGTCGGAGCCCCCGGTGGAGGGGGGTGGAATGGGGCGCTTCTTGGACAAGCTGCGATTCCCGAGGGTGGAAGAGGAGCAGGTGGAGGGACTAAGGGCGCCGATCGAGCTGGAGGAGGTGGTCAAAGGGATAGGGAGAATGCAGTCGGGGAAGGCGCCGGGGCCGGAAGGGTTTCCAGCGGAATTCTATAAAAAGTATTTGGCCCTGTTGGGCCCCCTGTTGGTCCGGACCTTTAACGAGGCAAGGGAGGGGGGGGATCTGCCCCCAACTATGTCACGGGCGCTGATTTCCTTGATCCTGAAGCGGGACAAGGACCCTCTGCAGTGTGGATCATATAGGCCGATTTCGCTGCTGAACGTCGATGCAAAGCTGCTGGCAAAGATCCTGGCCAGTAGAATAGAGGATTGTGTGCCTGGGGTCATTCATGAGGACCAGACGGGGTTTGTGAAGGGGAGGCAGCTGAACACAAACGTTCGAAGGCTCCTCAACGTCATTATGATGCCGGCTGTGGAAGGGGAGGCGGAGATAGTGGTGGCATTAGATGCGGAGAAGGCCTTCGATAGGGTTGAGTGGGAGTATTTGTGGGAGGTGTTGGCGAGGTTTGGATTTGGAGAGGGGTTTATCCGGTGGGCGAGGCTACTCTACGAGGCCTCGATGGCGAGTGTAGCCACAAATAGGAGGAGGTCGGAGTACTTTCGGCTGTACCGGGGGACGAGGCAGGGGTGCCCCCTATCCCCCTTGCTCTTTGTGTTGGCGATTGAGCCCCTGGCCATGGCATTGAGGGAGTCAGGGAATTGGAGGGGCCTGGTGCGGGGTGGGGAGGAGCATTGAGTGTCGCTGTACGCGGACGACCTGTTGCTGTATGTGGCGGACCCGGTGGGGGGATGCCGGAGGTGATGAGGATTCTTAGGGAATTCGGGGGTTTCTCGGGGTATAAGTTGAACCTGGGCAAGAGTGAGTTGTTTGTGGTGCATCCGGGGGATCAAGAGGAGGGGATTGGTAGGCTCCCATTGAAGCAGGCAGGGAAGAGCTTCAGGTACCTAGGGGTCCAGGTGGCGGGGAGTTGGGGGGCCCTGCACAAGCTCAACCTCACAAGGTTGGTGGAGCAGATGGAGGAGGAGTTTAAGAGGTGGGATATGTTACCGCTGTCACTGGCGGGGAGGATGCAGTCCGTTAAGATGACGGTGCTCCCGAGCTTTTTGTTCCTGTTCCAGTGCCTCCCCATCCTTATCCCGAAGGCCTTTTTTAGGAGGGTCAACAGGAGTATCACGGGATTTGTGTGGGCGCATGCGACTCCGAGGGTTTGAAGAGTGTTCCTGGAACGAGGCAGGGATGGGGGGGTGCTGGCGTTGCCCAACCTCTGTGGGTATTATTGGGCTGCCAACGAAGCGATGGTGCGTAAGTGGGTAATGGACGAGGAAGGGCAGCATGGAAGAGGATGGAGGCGTCGTCTTGTGTGGGAACGAGCTTGGAGGCGCTAGTAACGGCGCCGTTGCCGCTCCCTCCAACGAGGTATACCACAAGCCCGGTGGTGGCGGCTACCCTCAAAATTTGGGGGCAATGGAGACGGCACAGGGGAGAAATGGGGGGCTCGATGGAGGCTCCGATACGGGGGAACCATCGGTTTGTCCCAGGGAGCATTTATGGCGGATTTCTGGGCTGGCACATGGCAGGGGTTAGGAGGTTGAGGGACCTGTTTGTGGAGGGGAGGTTCGTGAGTTTGGGGGAGTTAGAGGGGAAGTTTGGGCTCCCCCCGGGAACATGTTTTGGTACATGCAGGTTAGGGCGTTTGCCAGGCGGCAGATGGAGGGGTTACCCTTGTTGCCCCCACGGGGGGTACGGCACAGGGTGCTCTCGGGGGTGTGGGTCGGAGGAGGGAGGATTTCGGACATATACCGGGTAATGCAGGAGGTAGACGAGGCTTCGGTGGAGGAACTGAAGGGTAAATGGGAAGAGGAGCTGGGTGAGGAGATTGAGGAGGGGACGTGGGCGGATGCCCTGGAAAGGGTGAATTCCTCCTCTTCCTGTGCAAGGCTTAGCCTCATACAGTTCAAGGTGCTGGATAGGGCCCACATGACTGTGACGAGGATGAGTAGGTTTTTCGGGGACAAAGACATGTGTGCTAGGTGCTCAGGGAGCCCAGCGAACCACGCCCATATGTTTTGGGCGTGCCCAGCATTGGGGGAGTTTGGAAGGGGGTAGCAAGGACAGTGTCGAGGGTGGTGGGATCCAGGGTCGAACCAGGCTGGGGACTCGCAATATTTGGGGTTGCAGTGGAGCTGGGAGTGCAGGAGGCGATAGAGGCCGGTGTTCTGGCCTTTGCGTCCCTAGTAGCCTGGCGGAGGATCTTGCTCCAATGGAAGGATGCGAGGCCCTCAAGCGTGGAGGCCTGGATCTCTGATATGGCGGGGTTCATTAAATTGGAGAGGGTGAAATTTGCCCTGAGGGGATCAGTACAAGGGTTTTTCAGGTGGTGGCAGCCTTTTCTGGACTTCCTGGCAGAACGGTAGGGAAATAGGGTGACAGCAGCAGCAACCCGGGAGGGGGGGGGGGGGGGAGTAAAGGATTGGGGGGAGGGAGAACTGTGCACATGGGTTTGTGGAGGGTGATATCTCTTTCCCTTTCGTTGTCTGGGTGCTCTTTTGTTTTTTTTTGTTTTTGTTTTTGTTCTTTCCTTTTGTTTGAAGTTGCACTTGAAGCAGGGGGGTATTGTTCATGGGGTGTTACCGCGGGTGGTTGTTAATAGAGTTAAGATGTTTATATTTTGTATTTTGTAAAAATTTCAATAAAAATTATTTTTAAAAAGAAAGGAAAAAAAAAACAGGTAGCAAGAATCTATGATCAATGATGACAAAAGTTAGCAGCTAATTTGTTTAGCTATGTTATGCCGAGGGACAAACATTCTTGGGATGGTACTTTGGGATGTTTTACTTTGGTCTGAACAAGCAAATCCTGGAGTAGAGCATAAACTTCCAACCTGTGTCTCAAAAGCAAAATTAGTTACAATAATAATAAAGCTCTGCAGGGTAGGTATGGAAGAACATAACAGCGAAGAAGGAAAACAGAAAGCTTTGAACTATATTTAAGGAAAATTAAATTAAATAGGACTAGTTCAAAGCCGAGAATAGATAAATAAGTTTTCATCAAATCACTACAGATTCTCTTGAGCCTGCTGTGTTCTACCCTATTGAACCCTTACTCATATGCCCAAAGCAGTAAAGATTTGAGAGGACAAACAAAAATACTTACTGTAATTAAAATGAACTTGCCGCTGCGATTCAGAAAATAATTAACTTTCTTCACTGAAAATAAACGTTGACAGTAATTTGACTATAACATCGGAGTGATGATGAGCAGTCAGCCGTCAGCACCAATTCCACTGTCCAAACTATTGCTTATTTGAAAAATCAAAGAATTGAGTTGAAGAATCAGCATGTGATGTTTACAAGGATGTCATGAACAATAATTCAGATCACAAGATTTGTTTCATCTACAGATATTTCAAATTAAATTTTCACGTCTTTATCAGAATGACTTATCCTGCAGGAAAAACAGAGCTGCTCATTTCATTTACACAAAAGGCCAGATTGTAACTTTGATGAAAAGATCAAATCAGCTAATTTCCTTGATTAAAGAGTGTAAAGGTTTGGGGAGAAAAATGTTCATCTCCAGCGTTTTTACCATGAAGATTCACCCATGCCTGGAGACCATGGGCTGCATTCTCCGCTCCCCAACGCCAAAATCGCGTTCGACGAGGGGGCGGAGAAGCCCCGATGATGCCAATATCGGGGGCAGTGCCGTTTTCATGATGGCTCCGCCCCCTGAAAATCGGCATACTCTCGGAGTATGCCGTGCCACGTATCCATGGCCTCAGGCGCTCCGTCCCAGACCGGCCAAGTTCCCGACGGCATGGGACACGTGTGGTCTCCCCCGCCGTGAACTTGTCATGGCAGCTGTAGACTCAGTCCAGCGCCACTACAATTGGGGGAGGGCCGATGAAGCAGTAGGGGCTTCATTCGAGGCTGGGAGCACTGTGGGCGGGCAGTCCGGGACGCGCGAGCTGCCGAGCTGGGAGCACTGTGGGCGGGCAGTCCGGGACGCGCGAGCTGCCGAGCTGGGAGCACTGTGGGCGGGCAGTCCGGGGCGCGCGAGCTGCCAAAGGGGGCCACTATTTTTGCAGTCCGCATGCGTGGCCACGGACCCAGAAATGCTCAGGGTCGTATTGGCAGCTAGAGCTGGGAGCTCCCCGGCGTGGGGATTTTGTCTCCCAAACAGAGAATCCAGCCCCATATAAAGAATTTGGGCATCCGCTCCATGACTTTACATCCAGCAACTTATATTTTAAATTACATTTTAAGAAGTAGATCTCGTCTGATGCTGCTCTCAGTGAGTCAGATTATTTATTACTTTCTAACAATAGGGGCGGTTATGTTGGGACCATTCTTATTGAACGACATTCTTGGAATTTTCTTTGAGGGTGGAGTTCAACAATGATGTCCACTATCCTTTGAAAATTTTAATTGACTGACTTTTATGTTACATTCAAGTATTTGTTTAATTTTTAGCCATTTGCAATGTGCAAAGTGAATATGCGATCGAGATGCAATAACTGGTGTCAGCTATCCGAGAGAAGAGGGGAATAGGATTTAGTTACATTGGGTCAGTTTTTCAGATTAGTAATAATGGAACAGTTGGGGTTTTAGTATGACTGGGGAATGTTCCTGGGTTGTATAAGCCCTGCCGAGCAGTCCCAGACTATGATAGCAGTGGAGATGAGTTTCCAGGCTGTGATAGCACTGGGGAATCGCTTGGGACCGAGGATAACTTGTTCCCATTCGGGGTTCTGAGGTGACTGATAACTCCAATGTGTGATCTGCAGGCTTGACCACATATGGGGCAGCTGGTACTTGAAATATTGGGAAGATGAGTTATTTGGTGCTCTTTCCAATGTCTCAACCTCCTCACATTCCCAACAAAGTCTCTCGATAACGTTTGGTGCCTTCCAGCATGAGCCTTGTCTATTTTGGCTGTGTGGTGAATGTGATTCACACCGGATTATAACCTGTATATACATGTGTCTATATTGTAAGTGCAGTTGCACTACCTGACCTCCAGGGGGAGTAGCTCTGGGAATGCTCGAGAGTTGTACGGGACTTCTCCCTTGGCTCCGCCCAGGACTCCTCCCCCAGGAGCTGCTGTATAAAGATCAGTGCCACAGGGTCAGCCGGCCAGTTCACCGAAAGTTCAACGGCTAACAGGCTGGCTCTGTTGCAAGTATATTAAAGCCGCTATTCTAATCCTACAAGCACGTGTCCATAGAATTGTTGGTTCCAACAATTTAATATACTTAGGAAACAGTCGAAGAAACCATGGAAGCAGCCCTCAAGCCCGGACGCCTAGGACTTGACCCACAGGATGCAGAGGCTAAGGAAATTTGTTCTCACTGGCTGAGATGTTTTAAAGCCTACCTGGCAGAAACCAGCACCGCCGGAACAAAGGAGGAACAAAAACTCAGCCTACTGCACGCGAGGGTAAGCCACAGAATCTCCACACAGCTAAATCCGGCCGGTTCTTACACCGCAGCTCTGGCAATATTGGACAAAATGTACGTTAGGTCCATTAAGGGAGGTTTATGCATGCCACGTGTTTACGACTCGCCATCAGCGGCCTACAGAAATGCTTGCTGAGTTTGTAAGGGAATTGAACAATCTTTCCAATGACTGTAATTATCAAGCCGTTACTGCGGCTGAACATAGGGAGCTTGCTGTGCGGGACGTTTTCGTAGCGGGCCTTAGGTCTAACTATGTGCGCCAAAGACTGCTAGAAAAGGGGGCCCAGGACTTAGACACTACTGTGGAGGATGCTACCACTATGGAAGTTTCCTTCCACAGCCTCACATCGTTTCCCGCGGACCCCGCGACCTCATCGTCGACCCCCGACCAACAGTCCCCCCAGGCCTGTGCCGGACGGCCCCCCAGCTACCGCGCTGCCAAAGCCAGTTACTCTGCTGCCCCAGCCAGCTACTCAGCTGCCCCAGCCAGCCATTTCTGTGACCAAAGCCAGCACCCGCGGCAGCACTGCCCAGCCCGATCCGTGACCTGCAGCAGCTACAGGAAGAAAGGCCACTATGCCAGAGTGTGCCTCGCGAAAAGGGCCGCAGTTTTTAACTCCCCTGCAGAGAGAACAAATCGCTCCCAGCACCAGCGGGGCACGAAACGCTGCGCCCTACGCCCCGACTCCGCCCCCTCCCGCCACGTGCGATCCATGGGGGCCGCCATCTTGGCAAACCCCCACCATGCAGCCGGCCACGTGCGACTCATGGAGGCCGCCATCTTCCTCGCCGCTCACCACGTGCAATCCACGGGCCCCATCTGCATCGGCATGCTCAGAAAGCTCATCGGAAGAATACGACTTCTCCGGGCACTCACCACGCGGCCCGCAACTCAACGTGGTCACCCTGGATCAATCCCGCCCCAAGCACCTACGAAGTTCGATGGCGAAGGTCCAGATCAATGGGTACAATACGCCATGCCTCTTTGACTCCGGGAGCACCGAGAGTTTTATCCATCCAGAACTGGTAAGACGCTGTTCCCTTTCTATTTTTCCGGTGAGCCAATCTATCGCCCTCACTTCAGGCTCCCACTCAGTCCAAATCCAAGGACGCACCGTCGCTACGCTCACAATTCGAGGCGCTAGTTATTCTAAATTTAAACTTTATGTCCTGCCCGACCTCTGCGCGCCACTCTTATTAGGCCTGGATTTCCAGTGCAACCTCAAGAGCCTCACCCTCAGCTTCGGCGGACCCCTGCCCCCACTCACTATCTGCAGCCTAGCCACGCTGCGCATCTCCCCCCTTCCTCTCTTCGCCAATCTCACTCCAGATTGCAAGCCAGTAGCTACTCACAGCAGGTGATACAGCCTACAGGATAGGGTCTTTATCCGATCGGAGGTCCGACGGCTGCTCAGTGAGGGGATCATAGAGGCCAGTAATAGTCCCTGGAGAGCTCAGGTGGTGGTCGTCAAGACCGGGGAAAAATTTTGCATGGTCGTCGGCTATAGTCAGACCATTAATCGCTTTACGCTCCTAGACGCGTATCCCCTCCCCAGAATTGCAGACATGGTTAATCAGATCGCCCAATATCGGCTATTTTCCACGGTGGATCTGAAGTCTGCATACCACCAGCTCCCAATCCGCCCGGAGGACTGCCACTACACGGCGTTCGAGGCTGATGGCCGCCTCTTCCATTTCCTCCGGGTTCCCTTCGGCGTCACCAACGGGGTTTCGGTGTTCCAACGAGCAATGGACCGAATGGTAGACCAGTGCAGGCTGCGGGCCACGTTTCCGTATCTGGACAATGTTACCATCTGCGGCTATGACCAGCAGGACCACGACGCCAACCTCTACCGTTTTCTCCAAACGGCACAGAAATTAAATCTCATTTTTAACGAGGAAAAATGCGTTTTCCGCACAAACAGACTGGCCATCCTCGGCTACGTCGTGGAGAACGGAGTCCTGGGCCCAGACCCAGACCGCATGCGCCCCCTCTTAGAACTTCCCCTCCCTCATTGCCCCAAGGCCCTCAAACGGTGCTTGGGGTTCTTTTCATACTACGCCCAGTGGGTCCCTCAATATGCGGACAAAGCCCACCCACTCTTTAAGGCCACACGATTTCCCCTGTCTGCTGAGGCGCGCCAGGCCTTCAGCTGCATCAAGGAGGACATCGCCAAAGCAGCCATGCGGGCGGTGGATGAATCCACTCCTTTTCAGGTTGAGAGCGACGCCTCAGAGGTAGCTCTAGCAGCCACTTTAAATTAGGCAGGGAGGCCCGTTGCATTTTTCTCCCGTACCCTATCCGCTTCAGAACTCCGACACGCCTCTGTCGAGAAGGAAGCGCAAGCTATCGTGGAGGCTGTTCGTCACTGGAGGCACTACCTCGCAGGTAGGAGGTTCACCCTCATCACCGACCAACGATCGGTTGCCTTTATGTTTGACAACTCGCAAAGGGGCAAAATAAAAAATGATAAAATCCTTCGGTGGAGGATCGAACTCTCCACCTATAGTTACGATATTAAATATCGACCGGGGAAGCTAAACGAGCCCTCGGATGCCCTATCCCGCGGGACATGCGCCAGCGCGCAGATCAGCCGTCTGAAAGCCATCCACGTGGACCTCTGCCATCCAGGGGTCACCCGGCTCGCCCCCTACATCAGAGCCCGAAACCGGCCTTTCTCCAACGAGGAGGTAAAAGCGGTCACCAGGGACTGCCCGATCTGTGCGGAGTGCAAACCGCACTTCTATAGACCAGACAGGGCCCACCTGGTCAAGGCATCTAGGCCCTTTGAACGCCTCGCGATTGATTTCAAAGGGCTACTCCCCTCCACTAACAAGAACATCTATTTCCTCAACATCATTGACGAGTTCTCCCGATTCCCTTTTGCCATTCCGTGCCCCGACATGACCTCCCACACAGTCATTAGGGCCCTGCATAGTGTCTTCACCCTGTTTGGGTTCCCCAGCTACGTGCACAGCGACCGGGGTTCGTCCTTTATGAGCGACGAGCTGCGTCAGTACCTGCTCGACAAGGGCATCGCCTCGAGCAGGACTACCAGCTACAACCAGGGCCGGTTTTAAGCCTATTTGACCAATTTCATCAAATTGGGCCCCGCACCTTAAGGGGGCCCCGCGCCAGCGGCGACAGAGTTACCGTTTGAAGCCTTTTCTGTACTCTAAGAGGAACTATAGGGTAGTTTTTACTTTTGGGGAACGCACCGCATTACCGTCGACAAATCCTTCCGCCCGGGTAAGTAAGTTTCAAAATTTAAATTTTTTTTTTGGTTAAAGACGAGCATACTACACGAAATATAAACATACATAAATTTTTACTTTTGTAGAGTAGGGGCCCCGCCATCACTTTTCTAATTGGGCCCGCAATTCCTAGCACCGGCCCTGGCTATAACCCCAGGGGGAACGGACAAGTGGAGGACCGTCCTGCTGACCCTCCGGTCTAGAAAACTCCAAGTCTCCCAATGGCAAGAAGTCCTCCCAGACGTGCTCCACGCAATTAGATCACTCCTCTGTACAGCTACAAATCAAACCCCTCACGAGCGACTCTTCATTTTTTCTAGGGGCACTACCACGGGAGTCTCACTTCCGGCGTGGCTGAGGACACCAGGCCCGGTCCTCCTGAGGAAGCACGTCAGGGGCACAAAACTGACCCCCTTGTTGAAAAGGTGCGCCTCCTCCATTCCAACCCCCAGTACGCATTCGTGGAGTTCCTGGACGGTCGCCAGGACACAGTATCCCTTCGGGACCTGGCACCCGCTGGATCCAGCAACCCCCTACCCCCACTGAGGAACCCCTTACCCTGGTCCCTATGCTGCCGCCCCCTCGCGCCTGTTCTGGACACACCCACCATTGGGAACATCCTTCTTGCATCCAAGAATGACAACTGCTCCAGGGTTACTGTGGAAGAGATGCTATTTATCTTTCTCTATGATTTTGACCCGCCGTGCACCTGTTCACAAAGAGGGGTACGACCGATCACTCCACAAAATTCTCGAAGGATTTGGGCAACGATTCCATTCAGATGATGAAGTCTTTCAAGGTTCCACAATCAACCACAGTTTGCTTCAGTGAATTTTGTTCTCTGCTTGCAGGAGACCTGGAAACTGCTAACATTAAAATCTCACTGAAGCAAACGTAGACCTTGTTGTCTCTGTCAGTGTCTCGGTGACGAGGTTCAGGCATTATGGGTTAACCTCAGCTGAGACTGGGACATGGTCCCTGAGGAGGTTTGCTGCGGGGGTTGGTATAAATGGTCAATCATTTTTTTCTAATTCGTTCTCAGGAGTGTGCATCTCTGATAAGGTCAAAATATATTGTCGATCACTTATTTTCATGAGTCGACCTCTTCAGGGATCCTTTGAAGGCATCCAAAAAAATGTTTCCGCTATCCTCCAGAGAGAATCCTGCTTCAACCGAATTCCAAGTAGTACAGTGCAGAAGGAGGCCACTTGGCCAATTGTATCTGCACTGATCCTCTGAAAGAGCACCTTACCAAGGCCCACTCACCCACCCGATCTCTGTAACCGCACCTAACCTGCACTTCTTTGGACGCCAAGGGGCAATTTAACATGGTCAATACATCTAACCTGCACAACTTTGGACTGTGAGAGGAAACCCAATTTTGCTGTCAAAGAACACCACCAGTCCCAGCGCCAACACTTAGGGCTGGATTCGCTGATTGGCAACGCCGAAATTGCGTTCGGTGATTGGCCGGGGAATCCGTTTATACAACGAAATCGGAGGTGGCACCGTTTTTCAGATGCTCCGCTCCCCTCAAAATCGGCGTCATCACTGAGAAAGATGCACACCATCAGAACGGCCTCAGGACGTCACCTGAGGCCCTCCCCCAATGCTCTGCCCCCGATGGGCCAAGCTCCCGACGGCGTGGGGCGAGTGTGCTCAAAGTTTTCAGGGACCTCGCTGGATTGTGTCAAGTGCCGCCAGTCCGGGGGGGGGGGGGGGGGGGGGAGTTCTGCTGGCTGGGGGGCTGTGATGGGGGCTGGGGCACTATCTGGTTGGCTAGGTCCGCGACCGCTGCAGATAGCAGCCGTGCGTGGCCATGGAATCAGCAATTCCCTGTCCATATCTGCAGGGAAAGCCGTGGGCTTTACGTGACGTGGCAGTTAGCCCCCCGCCGGGCAGAGCATCGGTGTGGGGGAGGCGGCGGCATTTTGGCCGTAAGACTAGACACTTGCTCCGGACACAGCCTCAAAAATCGGAGTATCCAGTTTCTGAAATGGAGAATTCTGCCGCCTATCCCTCAAATAAATATTTTCCGAAAGGAATCTCTTGTTTTGAATGGAAAATACAAATGGCACAAACATCTCCCAAATAAATCTGTTCACTACAGAACTAAAACTCTCTTCCCCAAAATCTTTAGCCGATTGATCTTCAGTTTCCTCCAGACTTTCCCAATGAGGATAACGTAAGAGGAGAGTGGGAGTCATTGGACAGCTCATTTCACAGAGCTAGCATAGGCAATGTGGGCCGAATGATGAGCTTTTGTGTTGTAAAACTGTGAACCCTGTGCTATCTGAGTGAATTTAACTTGGATTCACTCAAGGTCTTGGGATTCCCAGTGAACTGACCTCAAACCTCCCTAAATTTGTAGCCTCACCAAGTCCTGCAGCTCTCGGAGATATCTCTGCTCCTCTAATTCCAACTTTTTTCCCACATCTGGGGCTGGATTCTCCGGTCACCTATCCGTGTATTTCTCAGCGCGCCGTTCGCTGGCAGCAGGAATCCATCTGAACATCTCTATCTTTCTCTCCTCCATTACAAGTCAAATTAAACCTTCCATTGTGGCCAAGCATTTAGTCACCTGTCCCTAATATCTGCTGATGTGACTCAGTGTTAGACTGTGTTGATAACATTCCTGTGAAGTACCTCTGGATATTTTACTATGTGACAGGTGCTATATAAACACAAGTTGTTGTAAATAATGAAAGAAAGTCAGGCTTGTAGCAAAGCAGATTCTGAAAGAAAAGAGAAACAGAACTGATGTTAAAGAGATTCCTTTATTATTGATCCAAAATTAAAGAGATTGGGAAATAATGAAGCACAGACCAAAAATTAACGATGCCTTGGGCGAATTCTCCATCCCACCGCACCAGGGGCTGGATTCTCAGTCACAGGCCGAGGCCGCCATCTTGCTGACCACCGAATCCGGCCCCTGGTTCTACACAGTGACACCTGCCGTATGGACGCGCCATCCCCCGACCCCGAATACCCCACCCAACCAGCTGCCACCCACCCACCAGGGAACCACCCAGATCCACTACCACAGCAGACCCCAGTGAGGTCAGTGCCAGCCAACGGGGTACCCCTGGCAGCAGGGGCGGGCAAGGGGGTTGTGTTGTAAAACTGTGAACCCTGTGCTAGCGGGGTGTGGGGGGGGCAAGGGGATGCATGCGTGGGCGGGGCTCGCAGTGCCAACCGGGAGGACTACCATGTAGCCCATGGAACCTGGATGGGCACAGAAGTGTGCGCCATGCTAACATGTTGGCCTTTTCCCCCACTGCAGACAATGGAATTCGGACATCAAACCATGATGCTGGCTGCCGTGGCAATGGCCGCAGCTCTACAAGATGCCCTGCGGCAGCGTGAGCGGAGGCGGTTCAGAGAGGAGGCGGGGCTCCAGCAGAGGAGCGGGCTGCAGAGGAACAGGTCAGCCGCCCAACAGGACGAAGAGAAGGGGAAGGTGCCAAAGGAGCACCGGATGAGGCCCTGCGTGTACCGTGGCATTAGAGGGGCTTCTGGACCAAGCATGAAGACGGAGACTGCGGATGAGCAGAGGGACGGTGAGACACATGTGCCAGATGATTGCACACCTGGCACCGCCAGGGTATGGGGGAGGAAACCTGCTCTCTGTGACCGTCAAGGGATTTTGCAGATACTGGCGCACAGGTGCATCCATGCCGTCACGGACGCCCTATATGCCCAGGCGGGCCAATACATCTAGTGCCATATGGACCGCGTCCACCAGGATGCCCAGGCAGTGGGGTTCACTGCCGTCGCCGGGATGCCCCAGGTCCAAGGGATGATCAATGGCATGCATGCCGCCCTGCGGATATCAGGCGGCTATACACAAACAGGAAGAGCTTTCACTCCATGAACGTTCCACATCTGGTCCGCAGCCAACAGATATGCATCATGCACGTCTGTCCCCGGTACCCAGGCAACATGCACAACGCATTCATCCTGGCACACTTGGTAATCCCCGACATGTTTGAGGGGCACCCCCCCCTCTCCGGCTGTACCCGGAGAAAACTCACACAGACACAGGGAGAAAGTGCAAACTCCACATAGTCACCTAGGTAGAACTTGGGTTCCTGGTGCTGAGGCAGCAGTGCTAAGCATTTAATCTTGAGTTTGAGATCCTCATCCTCAAATACTCTTTGCTTCAGTTGACTGAAGGCTGAGCCGGTACTTTGGATGCTGATGTCATCGTCTTTGTCTGCCTTTATCGAGAGCACGCTTCCAAGATATGGGAAATGATCCACATGTTCCAGGATTCCACTGTTGATCTTAATTGACAGGGGGAACATGTTGTGCTATGAGAGCTGGGTTGAAGAGGAACTTGGGGCGGAATCCTCTAATCTTGGGGCTAAGTGTTGACGCTGTTATAAACGCCGGAGCGTTTTACGATGGCATCAACAGACCCCTAGGATCAGTGATCCAGCGCTGCACAGGGGGCCAGCAGGGCACTGGAGAGCCTTGCGCTGCTCCAGCTGCTGATATGGACGTCAGAACAGGCGCCGCGGATCCGTGCATGAGCACTACGGCCGGCGCGAGTTTACGGATTCGCAGTACAGCCGGCGCGAGTTCACGGATGCGCGTGGGTTGCTTTCTCCACGCCGGCCCCGACGCAACATGGCGGAGAGCTACAGGGGGCCCGGCGCGGAGGAACAGAGGCCCCCACCAGGATAAGCCCGCACGCCGATCGGTTAGCCCCGATCACAGGCTAGGCCACTGTGGAGCCTCCCCCCCCCACCAAGCCGCGCCCCACAAGATGAACGGCGGGGTCCTGCCGGGTAGGACTATACGAGAACGATGCCAGCGGGACTTTGCCTAACTCGCTGGGCACTCGGCCCATTGCGCGGGTAGAATCACCGGGGGGGGGGGGGGGGGGGGAGCTGCTTTCAATGGCCCCCGACTGGTGCCGCGCCGACCGCGCTGGCACCAGCGGTGCCGATTCTCTGGTGACCAGAGAATCAGCGGACCGATGTCGGAGCAGCGTCATGTGAATCGCGCCCCATCCCGGCGATTGTCCGACCCAACGCGAGAAGGTGGAGGATGGTGCCAAATTTCTGAGGGCGGCCAAATTTGAGGATGCACCATGAGACCTCACAGTTGACAGAGTCAAAGGGTTTGGTGAGGTTGACAAAGGTCATGGGCTGGATTCTCCACAGCCCCGTGGCGAAATTGCGTTTGGCACGAGGGCGGACAATTGACATTTCCGACCAAATCAGTTCCGCCGCCGCTCCCGCGATTCTCCGGGCCCCGGAGAATCGCTTGTCCGCGATTTACGCCACACGGCTGGGAAGCCATTGCCAGAGGCCCTCCCAGCCATACTCCGCTCCCAACCGGCTGAATTCCCAATGGCGTGGTTCTAACCACGTATGGCCGGTTGGGACTCAGTCCATGGCCGCCCTAATGGGGACGGGGCAAAATCAAGCACGGGGTGGGGGGGGGGGGGGGGGGGGGGGGGGGGGGGGGGGGGGGGGGGTTGCTTTATGGGCATCTGGGGCAGCGATCTGGCCGGTCCGATGCAGCAGCGCGCAGCCGATCGGGAGGGCCTACATCGTCCATGTTGGTCCGCGGTCCATGTCCGCCATGGTGCGCACGTGGCCGCTGGAGGCCGCCGTCCTGCACATGCGCGGACTCGGAATTGGGCATGTGGGGGCCCGTATCCGCAGCCAAAGTTGCGTGAAGCTCCCCGGGTCCCTGCTAGCCCTCTGCAGGTAAGTGAATCGCTCTTTATTTTTTGCAGGAAACTGGGGAGTAAACCGCCAGCGTTTTTACGCCGGCCTGGGGATATAGCATCATTTTTTGGAGAATCCAGCCCAGGGCTGGATTGAAATCCAGGGCTGGATTCTCCGGTCGCCAGCACCAAACTCGCATTCGGCGATGGGCTGGAGAATCCAAATTCCCAACAGAATTGGGGACGCGCTGCTTCAGCGATACTCCACCCTCTCCAAAGTGTTGTATCTATGGCCTCAATCCATTGCCTGAGGCCCGCCCCCCCGATGCTCCGCCCCCGACCAGCCGAGTTCCCGACAGCGTGGGTCTCTCATGGTCTCACCCATCGGGAACTCAGCATGGCAGCTGCAAACTCAGCCCAGCACCGCCACAGTCAGGGGAGGGCCGATCCGCGGGTAGCGGGGGACATTATTCAAGGCTGGGGGGCACTGTGGTGGGGCAGTCCGGGGCATGTGAGATGGCCGAAGGGTGGGACTATTTCCAGCATCCACCATGAAGCATGACGCGGCCGTTGTAGGCCATCACCATGCCATGCGCATGCACAGCCACGGACCCGGCAATTCTCCAGCCCATATCGGCAGTCAGGGCCGGGTATTCTACGCTGCTGTCCTGCTCGCCCCCAACAAAACAGGGAATTGGTGGCCAATTTGCGCCAGTTTTCCGTTCCCACGCCAGTGTGGGGACATAGTCTCCAAATCGGAGAAAGTGTCTCAGTTGAAAACGTCATCAAAAATTTATCTCCAGCGACCACTGACTGCCTCCCTTTCCTCGATGGGCCCTCCGCCATGCTTGACTCTTAGCGGGGTGAGCCCTTGAGTGCTTGGGCCATAGATCATGTTGACAGGGCTGGACAAACCGTGTATCCATTGGTGTTAATGAGTTGCGAGACCGCCTGTGCTCTTTCTAACCACCATTTGTTGTTTATGTCACAGACGTTTTACTGTACTGCTGCCTTCAGCCGCCTATAGGATTGCTGTTTTTCTCTTTGTACCGATGCTCGATCAGGCCTTGTATCTCTGGGTCATTTTGATTAAACTAGTTACAATTTTCCTGGTACAGAGTCCAAGGACCTCATTTCAGGAGCTTGTTATGCCAGACATTAGGATCGACCAAGCACGATGGACACACTGTATCCCCTGGGGCTGGAGGTTGAGAAGTTGGGCAGTGAGGCACTGGCTGTGAAGGACCACCTTGGTGGGATCTTTGAAGCCTTTGATGTTAATTTTCTCACAGCGGTTCTTCTGTTGCCCCTGCTGTTGGGAGCCAGGCTGATGGCGATGATAGGTCGGATTAGGCAGTTATCAGTTCAGCAGAGACCAGTACCTGTCCTGACATGTGTGATGTAACACCTGCCAAGCGTGTGGACGAAGATGCGGCCCTAGGATTAGGCTCATCAGCCATACAAGGACCCACAAAGCCCATGACCAGTAACACGAGTTTCTTAAATGGACAATCATACTCATTAGCGAGTTGTCACCAAAGTAGAAGAAGATGCAAACATCTCTGTGATACCTTGTCACAACGATGAGGTAGTCGAGCAGGATGGACCGTCAATGCTGCCATGAGGGCTTATGCTCGTCTCGCTGGCAGAATGCGTGTTTTTTAATGACGAAAATATGTTCTAGGTGTTTCATCAGAAGGGGGACACCATTGTAGTTTACTTTCCCTTTTCCTTCCTTGCCTATCACAGCATAAATTTGCGTCCTTCCCAACTCCACTATTGAAATCTCCCAGGAGGATCAGTTTGTCACCAGCTGGGTCTCAGGCTGAGGATTGCCCAATGCCAGTGTAGAGTCCCTCTTTGGGCTCCTCTGTTGCCTCAAGTGCAAGAGCATCTGTGCTGTTGACAGTGGCATGCTGATCCCTTGTTTATAGTGGGCAACAAGAAGTTGCATGCAAATATGCCTTTTGGAAATAACTCACCAAGAGACTCTATTTAATCGATCATGTTGTTGAATCTATTTACACAACTAATTCATCCACTTTATTTTGAATGGTCCGAGCTTTCAGGTACAACCTCAAGACTAGTCCTTTTAACGTTCCCTGTCCCGTTCCTGCTATTTTTTTTTTACTGTGTACTTATCTAATTCTGGCCCTTGATCTCTCTGCCCATCACTTTTCTTATTCTCCTTGCTGTCTTTTTCACCTGTTCTTGATTCCCCATGCTCTGAATCCTAAGGTTCCCATCCTCTGCCATATTATTTTAAACACTACTTTATTCACTCCTTCCAACAGAAAGGGCAGTAGCACAATAAGATCAGTTCTCAAAATATATTACATTCCATCCCTACTTAAAAAAGTTTTATATCCCAATACCACAAGGGTTTTTTTTTTGTTTTTCATTAAAATATATACAGGTACATCTACATAATTCTCCAATATATAATATGACTAAACCATTTGACAAGAAATAATGAAAAGCATAACTTAGATCATGAAATATATACAATACCACAAATATTTTGTGTTGTGTGTAGAATTTTCTCATTTAGAGTACTTAACTGCACATATTTTAAATTTTACAAAAACATAATTTAGTTCAATGGACATTTTGCAACAAAATAAAAATTAATTATTTAACTTCACTTTGAATGGGAAGCAGGATTCTACTTCCAGATTTCAAATTCCTCTTTAACTTCTTGCTTCTTCTTTTCTCCACCTTCCTCCGCACATGATTTCAATTAACCTATTTGGCTTCTTTATCTTTCTGTCTGGGTATCTTCTTAACTTGCCATTTCCATGAGCTTGGCTCTGCTCCCTCAACATCTCTGACTCTGTCAAGCCTGCACATGAACTTTGATCATCTACTCCAATTAATAGTGGGAACTCTGATATTGACTGATTAATCTTATTCAAAGACCCTGGCAAACTTTGCTCCACCAGCGTCAGTGATTCTGATAAACCTTCTGTGCTCTGTGACGTTTACTTTCTTTCTGACTTTCGCTTTGAACTGAGCAGGAAGTGCTAGAAGCTAAATAAAATATTGCAACTATTGAATTACTGGATGTTGCTGACACACCCTGAAAAATTATGTATAGCACCAGATAGTAATGCAGGAAAAAGTCCAACAGATCAATTGGATAAATTCTGTATCACTATCAAATGAGCAATTAACATTGTGAAATTGTAAAACAACGATTGATACTCTTAAAAGTGAACATACAAAATGAACAGACCATAGTTAAATGCCAGCCTGCTGGAGGGACTTAAACCCCAGAATAAGCAAAATCTAGCCAAAGCAAATCATATTGGCAAAAAGGACAATCACTAATTTAGAATCCAAATTAACAGTGTGTGTTGGTATATCTTTCCTGTGCATCCTGGAAATTCTGAGATCTCCTCTCCTTGGTTACTTCAATGTGTTCTCTTAACTCACAGCATCCTTTGAGATTTTCGCTCAGCTAACTTAACTTTAATATACATACAAATCCCGTAGCGGATTGAAGACTTCAACTCCAGACTATCCTTTTTCAACCCGTAACTTCCCAGTCTATCTTAAGTGCTGAAGCCTCTGTCCACCTTAACTGCTGAAGCTACATTGTTCACAGCTGCCTGCTAAATGTTGGGTACGATTTTCCCACCGTGTGCATCTGACACCAAACTAGACGTGATAGATGCCTCGTGAGAGAGTCCCAAATCAGGCATCGCACCAGACGCAAAACTACACGCACGTTACCCAACCGGCAGGGCCCGGCGTGATCTGAATTACTTCCTCACTGAGTATGATCGAGATAATCATATTTAAATGAGCCATAAGGTTTATTTAAATATGCGTGGCCTAGTTGAGGCTGCATTCTCCTGACGCCCGGGAATCACAGGCCGCACCAGCGAGGCCACAGCCGGGATCTCGGTGGCTATTGAAGCCCTCGGGCGGTCGGGGACAAGGCTGGGCAGTACCCTAGTGCCCAGATACCCTGGCAATGCCAACCTGGCACCTGGGCAGTGCCAAACTGGCAGACCCAGTTGGCACTGCCAGAGGAACTGTCAGGTGCCAGACTGGCATTGCCACGTGTCGAGGCCTGAGAGGGGCCATGACCATGAAAAGAGAGGGTGAAGGGTGGCATGAGTAAGGGGAGGATATGAAAGGGCTTCATAAAAGTTGGGGGGGGGGGGGGTGATCCAAAAAGGGAGGGCCTAAAACAGGCGTGGGGGAAGCCTGAAAGGGTGGGGCCCTCAGTGACCCCATAGCGGGATCTGCTCACTTTGGGGGGGGGGGTTAATGTGCATGTCTGCGGGAGGTGGTATTGTCCATGGGTGGGGTTCAAGAGTCCTTAAGCTCACTTAGAGATTGGGATACCTTTTCAAAATGACGCCTTGGTCTCTGAGGAGTTGGTCTCGCTGGTGAGTTCAGCTTCCCACTGCTGAAAATATTTTGAAGTGTGGGCTCGACCAGGAAGAAACTCCCCAAGACCCCAAAAAAAGATTAAGCCTGGGTGAATCCAGGTCCGGACCTCACCCAAAGAACCAATGCGAAACAACTCGCCAAACTCGCCCAAAATGACACTCTGGACACGATCTACCCAAATGGGAACAGAATCCCACATGCGATTAGCTGGGTGTTTCTCAGCGCTGGGAGCGCAAAATAACACCACGCTATCGACCAACCAATCAGGTAGATTGGATGCCTCAGTGGGGATCGTGCGTCCAAGGCCGCACTTAGTCCTGTTTTCTCCATTGAGAGGCTCTGGTCGCCGGAACTCCTCAGTGCAAGGAAAGGTCGGGCCGCCATTAGTATATTACTCGACTCCCTTAAGGTGACCCCCAAACCCCCTTAAGCTCCAACTCACCGATAAGGAGTCCTTGGATCCCCCAACCCCCGCACCCACAGAGGGCATGCCCAGGCCCGATTCCCGTCATACAAAAAATGCCAGCTTGACCTTGGCAATGACAGACTGGCACCCTGACAGTACCCCTGCCAGTGCCACCTGGGCTCCTTGGCAGTGCAGCTGGTGGCAGTGCCAAAGTGCCAGGATGGCAGTGCCAAGATGCCCAGGTGGCACCAGCAGTGCCAGGGTGCCAGCCTGCACAGAGGACAAGCACCTTGGGGCCTCCAATCCCCAGGGGGATCCCCACGAATGCCGTTCCATCTGCTCCCCGATTGTGGAGACCAGCACTGAGCATCGTTCATCCGAGATCTTCAAAGTGAGGGAGTTCGATCCTATGCCTTGGTTAGATCACAGGAATTCATATACTAATAATAATATCTTTATTATTGTTAGAGTGCAACTAGCTGTCTCGCTCGAATATGCAGATTTGCCAGAAAGTGATCCCACTCCCAATGGGCGGGATTCATATTGCAACATCTTGCAAGATCGTGTTAGATCTCACGAGGTGTGGTGAGCTGTGTAGATCCTGAAAAGGGATCACCCGACATCTACTGGCCGCGTTTCTCTGCTTTTCGGGCAGGTAGATCTCGTCCTTAGTCATTTTTTGGGGTAACTTGCCCTCATTCTCTTTTTCTCTTTCTTGTAGAAAGAAATTCTGGACTCACCTGACGAAGGAGCTGTGCTCCAAAACCTAGTGATTCTAAACAAACCTATTGGACTTTGACCTGATGTTGTAAGACTTCTTACTGTGCCCGCCCCAGTCCAACACCGGCATCTCCACTGGACCCACTGGATCCACTAACCTATAATACTGGATTCCTTTTTTTAACAAATTTAGAGTACCTAATTCATGTGTTCCAATTAAGGGGCAATGTAGCATGGCCAATCCACCGAACCTCGTCATTAGGTTGTGGGAGCGAAACCCACGCAGACACTTGGAGAATGTACAAACTCCACACGGACAGTGACCCAGGGCCGGGAGATAATACTGGATTCTTACAGCAATCCTTGGCATTGTAACAATTACTTTATTCACTTAATATTAAGGCTAATATTGGGTCCTTAGGTCAACTCCTCAATCCCGAACAAATAGTCGAAAACTGGAAATGTCTGAGGCAAATGCTAAGTTACTGGCAAATGGCACGCTCCAAAATCGCTCTCCCATCAAATGCCCCTCGGCAAGTGCTTCTTACCCTTGGCAAATGCAAGATCTTCAGTGACACACCCCGATTTAAATACCCTTCTTACCCTTGGCAAATGCAAGATCTTCAGTGACACACCCCGATTTAAATACCCTTCTTACCCATGGCAAACGCAAGATCTTCAGTGACACACCCCGATTTAAATACCCACGCAGGCACGGGGAGAAAGTGCAAACTCCACACAGACAGTCACCCAAGGCCGGAATTGAACCCAGGACCCTGGAGCTGTGAGGTGGGATGTGCTAACCACTGTGCCACCGTGCCTACAGTCTTGGGGTCCCATTAAACTGCTAAACTGCAATTGTATCTATGGATAGAGAACTGCAACATCTAGTTCTCAAGCCAACTTCCTGATTAATCAGCATTGTACCTTTGGCTTCTCTTTACTGTTAAGCTAGACTTGCTGGAGTCCAAATGTACAAACATGTCCTAGTTATAACTTCAGTTCACTCCTGTGATGCTGGTCATGGATGACAACGGGATCCTCAATAGATCTCTCCGTGGGGTACGAACCTCCCTAATGAGCGGGCAGGAAACAAGCAGTGGGAGTTTAAAACCCGCTGCTTCAACCCAGGCTGCAATTCTGTAGGACCCTGAGCTTGGATTTGTGCACTCGCGGCTGCGGCCCTTTCTGTAAATAGAACGATATCGTGTTGGCAGATTGGACTTGGTAAGATTAGTATATTGGTGATCAGAAGTAAACAGACTTTTTTCTTCAAACACCTTCATTGTCAGAACAAAAAGGTAAGGAAAAAAAGCCTCCTGTTACAACCTTCACTGAGGCCATGAGGCATGGACTATCAGGTTCCCTGTGACCTGTGCTAAATATGAACTTCCCCATTAAATGGGCAGGGCTTCCCCTTAACAAAGGACGCTCGAGGTGATGCCCTTGTCGAGCAGGTACTGACGCAGCTCATCGCTCATGAAGGACGAACCCCTGTCGCTGTGTACGTAGCTGGGGAAACCGAACAGGGTGAAGACACTGTGCAGGGCTCTGACGACTGTGTGCGAGGTCATATCGGGGCACGGGATGGCAAAGGGGAAGCGGGAGAATTTGTCAGTGACATTAAGAAAGTACACGTTTCGATTGGTCGAGGGGAGTGGCCCTTTGAAATCGATGCCCAGGTGTTCAAAGGGCCGGGATGCCTTTACCAGGTGGGCCTTGTCTGGTCTATAGAAGTGCGGTTTGCACTCCACGCAGATTGGGCAATCCCTGTTGATGGCTTTTACCTCCTCGGTGGAGAAAGGCAGATTTTGTGCTTTGACGTAGTAGGCGAGCCGGGTGACCCCCGGGTGGCAGAGGTCATTGTGGATAGCCTTCAAGCAGTCGTCTTGCGCGCTGGCGCATGTGCCGCGGGACAGGGCATCTGGAGGCTCGTTGAGCTTCCCCGGTTGTTGCATAATATCGTAATTATAGGTGGAGAGTTTGACCCTCCACCGCAAGATTTTATTATTTTTAATTTTGCCCCTTTGCGAGTTGTCGAACATGAAGGCAACCGATCTTTGGTCGGTGATGAGGGTAAACCTCCTACCTGCGGGGTAGTGCCTCCAGTGCCGTACGGCTTCCACAATAGCTTGAGCTTCCTTTTCGACTGAGGAGTGTTGAAGTTCCGAAGCGGAGAGGGTTTGGGAGAAGAAGGCGACTGGTCTCCCTGCCTGATTCAGAGTGGCGGCGAGAGCGACCTCTGAGGCATCGCTCTCCACCTGAAAGGGGACGGATTCATCCACCGCCCGCATGGCGGCTTTGGCGATGTCCTCCTTGATGCAGTTGAAGGCCTGGCGGGCCTCTGCTGACAGGGCGAAGAGTGTGGTCTTAAATAGTGGGCGGGCTTTGTCTGCATACTGGGGGACCCACTGGGCGTAATAAGAGAAGAATCCCAGGCACCTCTTGAGGGCCCTGGGGCAATGAGGGAGAGGGAGGTGTAAGAGGGTCCGGGTCGGGGCCCAGGACTCCGTTTTCCACGACATAGGCGAGGATGGCTAGTCTGGTAGTGCGGAAAAGGCATTTCTCCGTATTGTAGATGAGGTTGATTTTCTGGGCGGTTTGGAGAAATTGGTGGAGGTTGGCATCGTGGTTCCTGCTGATCATGGCCGCAGATGGTGACATTGTCCAAGTACGGAAACGTGGCCGTTTTTCAGAGTCGCTAGACTGCAGATAGTGAGTGGAGGTAGGGGTCCGCCGAAGCTGAGTGTGAGGCTCTTGAGATTACATTGGAAATCGAGCCCGAGTAAAGTGGGGCGCAGAGGTCGGGGAGTATGTACAGCTGTAAATTAGAGAAGCTGGTGCCCTGAATCGTTAGGGTCGCGATAGTGCGCCCTTGTATGTGGACCGAGTGCGAACCCGAGGCGAGGGAGATAGTTTGCCATGCAGGGAAGATCGGGAGCGAACAGCGTCTTACCAGGTCAGGATGTACGAAGCTCTCGGTGCACCCGGAGTCGAAGAGGCACGGTGTCCTGTACCCATTGATTTTAACGCACATCATCGAGCTCTGGAGGTGCTTCGGACGCGACTGGTCCAACGTGACTGCGTTGAGTTGCGGGTAGTCAGCGGCTCGATCAGCAGTGCTGGAGTGACCCCGTGATGACTGTCCGCTGAGGTCGTAGTCGTCAAGGTTCGGTTCGGTTGATGGCCAAGATGGTACGTTGATTGCACGTGGCTGGTGATGAAGAAGATGGCGTCCAAGATGGCCATCCCCGTGGATCGCACGTGGCGGGCGGCAAGGAAGATGTCGGCCCCTATGACTCGCACATGGCCGGCCGCGTGGGGAAGGATTGCCAAGATGGCGGCCCCCATGAGTCGCACGTGTCGGGCAGAGGCGGAGTCGGCAGACACGCTGCAGCATTACGGGGTCTGCGGGGCTGTGAGTTTGGGAGGCGAGTGCTCTGGACTGTGGGGGAGTTAGAAAGTTTTGATTTTGCCAGGCAGACTCGGGCATAGTGTCCTTTGCGACGCAGCTGCTGCAGGTCGCGTTGCGGGCCGGGCGCTGCTGCCGCGGGTGTTGGGGCTGGCCACAAAAATGGCACGCTGGCGCTGCATAGTGGGTGGGTGGCCGCGCGGCGCAGGCCTGGGGCAGTCGCTGGTCGGGGGCGCACGATGGGGTCACTTGGTCCGCGGGGAATGAGTTCAGACTGCAGAACGCGACCTCCATAGTCATTGCTAGCTCTACAGTGTCCTCCAACTTCTGGGTCCCTTTCTCAAGTAATCGCTGGCGCACATAGTTAGACATGCAGCAGGGTAGCATGGTGGTTAGCATAAATGCTTCACAGCTCCAGGGTCCCAGGTTCGATTCCCGGCTGGGTCACTGTCTGTGTGGAGTCTGCACGTCCTCCCCCTGTGTGCGTGGGTTTCCTCCGGGTGCTCCGGTTTCCTCCCACAGTCCAAAGATGTGCGGGTTAGGTGGATTGGCCATGCTAAATTGCCTGTAGTGTCCTAATAAAAAAGTAAGGTTAAGGGGGGGTTGTTGGGTTACGGGTATAGGGTGGATACGTGGGTTTGAGTAGGGTGATCATGGCTCGGCACAACATTGAGGGCCGAAGGGCCTGTTCTGTGCTGTACTGTTCTATGTTCTATGTTCTATGTTCTATGTTCTATGTTCTATGAGCCCTGCAACATATACATCATGTACAGCGAGTTCCATATGCTGGGAGGCCGTTACAGTCTGAAAGTTGCAGTCCCGGGCAAGGGCTTTTAAGTCGTGCAGGAAGTCTTCCAGCGACTCTGCGGGGCGCTGGCGGCGGGTAGTGAAAATGTGCCGCGCGTAGACTTCATTTATGGGCCGCACGTACAATCGGTCGAGCATAGCAAGGGCCTCAGTATATGAGGTGGTACAATTGAGTTGCGTAGAGATGCGATGGCTCACCCGTGCATGCAGTAGGCTGAGTTTCTGCTCCTCTGTAGTCTCGGATGTGCTTGATTCAGCCAGGTAGGCCTTGAAACATCGAAGCCAGTGTAGGAAGATTTCCTTCACCTCTGCAGCCTGCGGGTCGAGTTCCAATTGATCAGGTTTGAGGGCTGATTCCATAGGAGTTTTCTTCAAGTTTTCTAAGACTATTAAATTGATGTGACCATCAATTCACTAGAGACACGATTGGAAGTAAACTGTGGTTTTAATAGTCTTACAACTGAGCCTGCCTGCGACCAGAAGAACTGAGAGCAGGCTCACGGCTGCAGCACTTTATACTTCCAGTAGTGGGAGGGGCCATGGGCGGAGCCATGGGCGGAGGCAAGTGTGGAGCCCTGTAAAAGCTCCTCATCTCCCCCTATGGGCAGAGCCACGCAATGGCTCACATACAGAGCCCACAAGGACATAATACAATGCAATGCAATACAGTGTGAATTACAATACAGTATGAATTCACCACACGGGTTCCAAGATGCGGCAACCCAAAGGAAGCTACTGACCTAACCCCGTTTGGATTTGCAGAGAGCATTTTAAACCGCCGTATCTCGCGAAAGTACGGTACAAGGGATACAGGAGCTGCAAGGTATGGAGGTCCTCAGCTTGGGAACCCCGACCATACACCATGCACCCCTTCCAAGGCTCGAGGATGTTGACCCTCGACCTTGGGGGCACTGGAGGCCCAGATGCCCAAACTCTGCCCTGACCCGGAAGAACCGGAACGGGAAAACGGGTACACATCTGCCCACCGAGACCACCCATCGAGAGAGGGTCTACCTCCCTGCTATCCCGCCAGGCGCGACTGCTGATATGCCATCAATCAAACCTGAGAACATAGAGTGAATTAACTATGGCTTTAATTGACTTACAACAGAACTGGCAGTGTGCCCCAGAATGAGGCAGTGTGAAAGGTCGGCAGCTTATATACCCAGGCCACGGGCAGAGCCAAAACCGTACAACATGTAATATAGTGGCAATACTGTACAACACGTAATACTGTGGCAGCACAATACAACACAGTGGTTTCACCACAACTGCCTTCCCCGAGAGCAGGTGTATTACTTGAGCGAGGATGTCAATGACTACCAGCAGTTGAACTACATTTGGGCAGCAGGGTAGCATGGTGGTTAGCATAAATGCTTCACAGCTCCAGGGTCCCAGGTTCGATTCCCGGCTGGGTCACTGTCTGTGTGGAGTCTGCACGTCCTCCCCCTGTGTGCGTGGGTTTCCTCCGGGTGCTCCGGTTTCCTCCCACAGTCCAAAGATGTGCAGGTTAGGTGGATTGGCCATGCTAAATTGCCCGTAGTGTCCTAATAAAAAAAGTAAGGTTAAGGGGGGGTTGTTGGGTTACGGGTATAGGGTGGATACGTGGGTTTGAGTAGGGTGATCATGGCTCGGCACAACATTGAGGGCCGAAGGGCCTGTTCTGTGCTGTACTGTTCTATGTTCTATGTTCTATAACGGTGCTGAAAGTGGTGCCGATCTGCATCACCCTCCGCATAAACGGCCATCCTATCCAGATGGATTAGACACCAGGGCCGCAGTCGCGGTCATCAACCATCATACCTCCGACCAGATCAGCTCCGGGATCCAGGAGTTGGGCTTACAGGATACAGACACCCGACTGGCCACATACACTGGGTAGCCGTTGGCCATTGCTGGTACCTGGAGGTCCCCTTCAAATACGGGTAGCAATTTGCCAGTTTGCCCCAGGTTATGGTACGCGGGGCTGACCCCAGTTTACCGTGATTGGTTGAAGCACCTCCGGGGTGGTGCAGAGCAAGGTTTGCCAGCACAACTGGCTCACTGGATAGCACTCTGAGAGAAGGCAAGACAGCCATGGTAAGGGTGGGGGGAGACTTGTGGGACTTGACGGTCCAAGGCTGAAAGCCCAAACTGATTGTTGGTCTCTCTCCAGCTCCAATTCCTTACAGATATCAAAATGGATGATGGTTTCCATCCTGGAAGAAACCCACACAGACAAGAGGAGAACACAGACAGTGCCCGAAGCCGGGAATCAATCCTGGGATCCTGGTGCTGTGAAGCAACAGTGTTACCCACTGTGCTACCATGCCACCCACCATGTGCAACCGGGAGGTCATGGATGCTTTGTATGCCTGGGCATCAGACGTTATCACCTTCAATTTGGACCAGGCCCACTAAGTTGGCCGGGTTGCAAAACTCTCTGCCATCGCCAGGATACTGCAGCTACAGGGGGGGGGGGGGCAATAGAAAGCACGCATGTCACCTTCCATGCACCAGGGCAACAGGGAATGCCCTTTATTTTTATTTATTTTTTTAAAATTTAGAGTACCCAATTATTTTTTCCAATTAAGGGGCAATTTAGCATGGCCAATTCTCCTAACCTGCACATCTTTGGGTTGTGGGGGCGAAACCCACGCAGACACGGGGAGAATGTGCAAACTCCACACGGACAGTGACCCAGGGCCGGGATTCGAACCCGGGTCCTCAGCGTCGTAGGCAGCAATGCGGGAATGCCCTTTATTAATGGAAAGAGTTCAACTCACTGAATGTTCAGATTGTATGCAACCACCGCCTCCGTCTCATGCACGCTTGTGCCCGCTACCCAGGGAGCGTGCATGACAACTACATCCTGGGCCATTCGGAGATCCTCCGTGTCTTTGAGGACCACCCCAGGATGACGGGTTGGCTCTTGATGGACAAGGGATACCCGCTGAGGTCCAGGCTGATGATGCTGATGCGGAGGCCTGAGACCGAGATGGAGACCAGATATATTGAGGCCCATGCTGCCACTCGTGGTGTCGTTGACCGGTGCCTCCAATTGCTGAAAATGTGGTTCCAATGCCTGGACCACTTTGGTGGTGCCCTGCAGTACACCCACCAGAGGGTCACCCGCTTTGTGCTGGTCTGCTGTGCCATCCACAACCTGGCCTTGATGTGTGGAGCCACGGTGGGATGATGGGTGGAAGGTTAGATTAGAAGGTGATGGTGGGTGGTTTGGTTAGATTACTCCTCACTTGGATTGAAGATATTGTGTATTTTCTTTGAATTTTCTATTTTGGTTATGATGGGCTTTAGAGATTTGTGCTTGGCTCCTGCAGGAGCGACATCTGGAGGGAGGGGGTTACAGTATGTAACTGGCATCTGTGGTGTGGCTGAGGTTGAGGGGTATATGTTTCTGGTGCGCACCCAAACATGGCACGACAGATTTATCCTGAACTCTCGTGGTCGTTGCGAGCAATCGCCGCGTGGGACGGTGTGCACCATTTTGCAATGTGTTAATCCTTCTCTCCCTTGTTCTCTGGTGCTGCATAGAAAGGTGCCAAGTTGAGTCTTATGATTGCACCAAGCTAGTTATATTGCTGTTCTCCTGTTCCACTCTGCATCCATAGTTCTTGAGACTGTTTTTTGTGCTGAGTTGTACCATTCCTGTGGTTTTGTTGCATCACTTGTTAAAATGAAAAACTTCAATAAAAAAACTCTGAATTCTGGCCTTTCACGACATTGGTCTGTTTGCCATTGTTAACAAACCAGCACAAGCATTACAGGCTGGACAGGGTGTCCTACATTTCATGTAACCATTAGTTGATAACTATTTGACAACATCCTTCTGTTGTCACCATTTTGTACCCTATTTTGACAGTCTGTTCAATTGTTCAATGCTGACAGTATATTGGTCATAGTTACATGACTTCATTTAGCATCAGCACAAATTAATGCAACACAGCATTTAAGCATTATTTGCAATGGACAATTGAGAATTATATTAGTCTTTGTTCTTTTGGTAGAAGACATGACTCATTTGCCTTTTGGTTCACTATTGTCCTTTAAGGAGGAAAATCAGCAACTTTACCCTGTTGGCCTAGGTTTGACTATAGACCAACAGCAATCAGATTGACTTTTAACATCATTCTGAGTTGTTTCATACCGCTGCAGAAAATTTGAATAAGAATACAATTGGCCGGATGACCCAGCATTGACCTAGGAACCAGAGATGAGAAAGGCACACCAACAGATGGCCCTGCAAAGTCCTCCTCACTAACATCAGGGGACCTTGGTCAAAATTGGGAGAGCTGTCACACAAACTAGTCCACAATAGCCTGGCATAGCCATACTCACCCAGCCTTACCTTGCATCCAAAGTCCCAGACTCCTCCATCACATGTGATATATAATTAGCTGCTCAAAACTTATGGACAGCACGGTAGCACAGTGGTTAGCACTGTTGCTTCACAGCTCCAGGGTCCCAGGTTTGATTCCCGGCTTGGGTCACTGTCTGTGTGGAGTCTGCATGTTCTCTCCGTGTCTGTGTAGGTTTCTTCCAGGTGCTCCGGTTTCCTCCCACAAGTCCCGAAAGATGTACTGTTAGCTGAATTGGACATTCTGAATTCTCCCTCTGTGTATCCGAACAGGCGCTGGAATGTGGCGACTAGGGGCTTTTCACAGTAACTTAATTGCAGTGTTTATGTATGCCTACTTGGGACAATAAAGATTATTAAAACTGAGCATCCTTGTGGTGCTTGGGGCCATAGCAGAATTCTATTCAACATCAATTTGTACCTCTTGGCTTGGCGAATCCCCAATCAACAATAGCATCAATCCAGGGTGTAAGCCCTGAAGTATTGAAGTGTGCAGGAGGGCATGTCAGGATGGCACCAGGCATACTTAAAAATGAGGAGTCAATCTGGTGAAGCTACAAGCTGGTACTGCGTGCATATTAAATAGTAGATGAAGCATGCATCAAGCAGAACAAAGCGATTTCACAACCATCAGATCAGACATAAGCTCTACTGTTCTGTCATAGAATCATAAAATTTACAGGGCAGAAGGAGGCCATTCGGCCCATCAAGTCTGCACAGGTCCTTGGAAAGAGCACCCCACTTAAGCCCATGCCTCCACCCCATTCCCGAAACCCAGTAACCTCACCTAACCTTTTTGGACACTAAGGGCAATTTATCATGGCCAATGCACTGAACCTGCACATGTTTGGACTGTGGGAGGAAACCAGAGCACCCGGAGGAAACCCACACAGACACGGGCAGAATGTGCAGACTCCACACAGACACTGACCCAAGCCAGGAACCGAACCTGGGACCCTGGAGCTGTGAAGCTACCCACAATGCTACCGTGCTGCCCTAATCATGAATGGTGATGGGCAATTAAGCAGCTAACTGGGGGAAGAGGCTCTTTAAACATCCTCTTTCTCATTGATAGGGGAGCCCCAACATCAGTGCAAAAGACAAGTCTGAAGCATTTGCTACAATCTTCAGCCTCCTCCTGAGGTCTATAGCATCACAGATGCCAGTCTGCAGCCAATTCAATTCACTCCATGGATCTGAAGAAACAGCTACGTGCACAGGATACAGCAGTAGCTATGGGCTCTGATAGTACCTGGTTATACTTTATTATTTATTCTTTACTGGGAACGATTGCCCTTAAATTCAGTTAAAAGCTAACTATATTTCTGTGGATCTGGAGTTACATGCAAGATGAATTCTTTCCCTACCGGAAAAATACATGTTTTAGTGACAATTTCATGGTCATCAATACCGCAACTGGCTTTCAATTTCATATTTATTTAATTCATTGAATTAAAATTCTGCTCGCTGCAATGGTGGGATTTGAGCCCATGTCCCCAAATCTGGATTACGAGTCCAATGACATCACCCCTTCACCACTGTCCCACTGTTAATGAGTGCCAAAGACCTGTGCACCAGAAAATAGCCTCACTTTTAGACAAGCTATTTCAACCCAGATACAATGCTAGCATCAACTGACAACATTGAAAATTGCACCGGTATTTCCTATCCATTAAAAATAGGTCAAATCCATTGTGGCCAATTACCACCTCATCAATCAGTTCTTAATAATCAAACTGATGGAAGGTGTCGTTGACAGTGCTGTCAAGTGACACAGTCTCAACACTAAATTGCTCACCAATGTTCTGCCACAGCCACTCAATTCCAAATTTCAAAGCAGTCTTGCTCCAAAAAAGCTGAATTAAAAAGGTGAGGTGAGAGTGACTGCGCTTGACGTCAAGGCAGCATTTGTCCAAGTTTGGCATCAAGGAACTCTAGCAAAACTACAATTAATGGGAATCAAGGAGAAAACTCTCCACTAGTTGGAGTCTTGCCTCGCACAAAAGAAGATGGTTATGGTTGTTGGAGGTTAATCATCTCAGCCCCAGGACATATCACCACAGGAATTCATCAGGGTGGTGTCCAAGGCCAACCATCTTTAGTGGTTTCATCAATTACCTTCCCTTCACCATAAGGTCAGAAGTGAGGATACTTGCCCATTGCACATGTTCAGTAGCATTGACAACTCCTCAGGTAATGAAGCAGTCCATATCCATATGCAGCAAGTCACGGACAATATTCAGGCTTGGGCTGGTAAGTGTTCAGTAACATTCATGCCACACATGTGCCAAGCAAAGCCATCTCTAAGGGAGAATCTAACCATCTCCTTGGCATTCAACAGCATTAACATCACTGAATCCCTCACCATTAGTATAGAGGTTAGCATTGACCAGAAACTGAACTGGTCATGCTATACAAAAACTATGGCTACAAGAGCATGTAGAGCCTGGGAATTCCGTGACGAGTAACTCACCTCCGGACTCCTCAAAGACTGTGCATCATCAACAATGCACATACTCAGAAGTGTCACGGAATTTTCTCCACCTACTTGGACGAGTTCAGCTCCAGTAACACTCAAGAGGCTTGGCACCATCCAGAGCAAAGCAGCCTGCTTGATCGACACCCCATCCATCATTATAAACATTCACTTTCTCCACACCGCTGCACAATGGCAGCCGTATGTGTCATCTACAAGATGCACTGCAGCAACCCACCAAGTCTCTTTTGATTACACCTTCAAAACGCATGACTTCTACCATTTAGAAGGACATGTGTAGCAGACACATGGGAAGACCACTACCTCAAGATGCCTTTCAAATCATACATCATCCTGATTTGGAACTATGTCACCTTTCCTTCACTGTTGTGGGATGAAAATCCTGGAATTCCCTCCCTAACAGCACCACTTGGACTGCAGCAGTTTAAGAAGATGGCACACCAGCTTCTTCTCGAGGGCTATTGCGGATGGACAACAATGGCTGACTTTCCAAATGATGCTCCTATCAATTTGGTAATTTGAGAACCAATTTGAAAAAGCTGGTGCCCTCTGTGAATCTTCTGAACTGACTGAGACCCCAAAATCTTTCCTTATACTACCTCCAGAAAAGAAACTGGACCAATCCAATCATAGAGACTGCACATCAAATGTCCTTGCACAGCCAGGTACCAAATAACGACGAGAACATTTCTTCAAATCCAACCTTGGGAGAGATATGACTTTATTTGTCTGCTCAATTGCAACACAAGGCTCTCAAATAAGAAACTAAGGGCATTGACTACTTTTGAAATCCGGGTCACTGTCCATGTGGAGTTTTCATGTTCTCCCCAAGTCTGCATGGGTCTCACCCCCACAACCTAAAAAGATGTGCGGGTTAGGTGGATTGGCCATGCTAAATTGCCCTTAATTGGGGGAAAAAAAGAATTGGGTAATCTAAATTTATTTTTACAAAACTACTATTGAAAAATACCTCTGGATCTACTGCATTAGAAAACGTTGCTGATGGTCTTCGAAGTCTGAAATGAGCAAATTAAGTTGCTCCAAGGTAAGGAAAGACGCCAAATCGCTGATTTGCAAAAGTGCAGGCGAAGATATTTGTTCAGCCACTATGTGGTGCTGTTGAGCAGGGTTAGTTGTGCGTTGCGTGTAGGGAATGGTAACTGCTGCAGGAGTGTAGCCTGGAAATTCAGTTTTTAAAAAAAGGTATTTCCTCAGATATATTGTCTCTTGGAAGAATCGTCAAATGCATTAGAGGCCTGTGTTTATCTTTAAATTTGTAGGGCGGCTTGTCGCGTGTTTCTGCCCCACATTACTGCTGAGGAACAATTTGAGAAAGTACTTCAGCAAGAGCTCACTCTGACTGGGCTGATGCTCAAATGGAGACTCGGTGGACATTTTGAGGCCTTGAAGCACAGCAGGAATTAATGTTAATTTTAAACAGAAACCACCACCCCTCCAAATCAAATGCTGCTTTTTGTTGTATTTCTGGCGTTTCTCAGATCAAATCTAAACTTTTTCTGTTGCACTGTAGGCCTCTGAGGAGAGTTTTTTTTTTTAAAAAACCTATTCCAACCACACTGCATTGTGCCTGGAAGACTTCCAATTTAAGCTGATGGGAAGTACTGGGCCTACACTGCAACTTACTTTTTTTAACAGTAGATTTAAGTATGGGAGGTATTTAAATAATACCCCCAACTACATGTTAAGTATTTTTTTACGAATTGGTTTAATTTTATTTGGTACCAAATTTTGAATGCAAAAGCTAGGCCATTTTGATTTGAAGAGCAGTTTACTCATTCAAAGAGCTGTAATGTTGTTTACATATTGAACTATTTGTGAATTATATACTTTTAAAATCGGTGTGCTGATTCAAAACCAATTATTAGGCTGCTCTGCAGTAATGGCCAACATCTGGCCAGTTTATTAACCAAAGACACAACCTTGGTAATGTTTCTGTGTTGTAGAACAGTGAGAATAATAGAACTGGACAGCATTGCATGTGTGAGGTAAATGGTCAGTGTGAGCTTGTATTTCACTTTTTTTGCAGTTTAACCAATTTCTGTTTTGTACCTGTTATGTTACTGGGTCGCTGGTTCAAATCTTAGACTCTCTGTGTTTGTCTTATTTTATCTCATTGCCATGCAACAGGTATTTTTAACTTTCAATTGTGAAATTAATTTTGGCAACATGAGTGCAAGGAATACACCAGTGTGTAGTAGAGACTGTGATATTTTCAGACATGTGAAAGGTAAAATTAATTTCCACTGCTCTGAAAGTTACTGGCAGGATTAAAAATAAGAGGTAGAATAAAAACATGGAACAGTAAAATACATTCTTTATTTCATAATTGAATGAGGTCATTTACGTTCTGTGAGAAATTGAGTATTCTGCACAAGTAGCATTTCTTAAATTAATGTTATTGTACTGTTATATATGTACAGAAACATATTTATTTAGAATACTCAATACTCTTAAGCTATGTGAGCTATCTACTGCCTTTCTCCATTATTGATTAGCTACTAATTTGGAAATCTCATCTGTTGGGATATCAGTGCCATGGTCGATTATCATGAAGTACTAAAGAAGCTTTGTTAAAAATTCAGTTTAGTTCAGTGACACTCGAGGGTGAACCTATACCATAGCTACCAACGTCAGACCAGCATCTTCAGGGTGCACATACGAGTCCACTTCCCAGACAGTTAATTTGTAATAGAGTGCGGGTCTTGTTTTGCTGAATTTTGCTCATAATTTCAACAGGCCTGTTAGGTACTTTTAAAAATGAACTTGCTTGACTTGAACCTCGAGGGCATTGTGACACCTGCGGAACAAAAACGAATTTACAGTTAGCTAATGTCTCATCCTCAGGACATCTCAAAGCACTTGATATCAGTGAATTACTTTTCAAGGGAGGGCTGCCAGTGGTGAAGGGAAGGAAAAGTGGAATTGCAGGTGAGATCAGAGGAGCAAAGTGTTCAGGATTGAGGGGTCAGGCTGAAAGTGGTTACAGAACTAGGGAGGGGTGAGGCCACAAAATGTAAACACAAGGATGAGAGTTTTAAATATAAGGCTTTGGGGAACCAAGGGACGAGGGTGCAATGGTGATAATGTCCTGGGGCTAGTAATCCTGAGGCCCATCTGGTTCACTAAATCAATCTGCCATCCTTACCTGGTTTGGTCTACATGTGATTCCAGACACAGCAAGGCCTTCTGAAATGATATGGCAAGCCAGTCGGTTCAAAGGCAATTAGGGATGGGCATCAAATGCTGGCCTTGCCAGCAACACCCACATTCCATGAAAGAATAAATAAAACAGAAGCCATTTGTATGTCAACAAAGATAGGAGTAGAGTGAAATTTGAGCAGAACTTGATGCATGGTAGAATCTGGGCAACCAAATTTTACATGAGCTGCAGTTTGCAGTGTGTGCAGGATGTGAGGTTTACTGGCCGAATATTGTGGAGTTTGGAGTTGATAAATGCGCGGTGATAAGGATTTCAGTGGCAGATGGGCAGAGGCATGGGAAAAGGCAGGTGATGTTTTCAAACCGGCAGTAGGTAGTCTTTGTGGTAAGAGTGGTAGGAAGTACAATTGGGGTTCAGTCGTACACTGGGGTTCAGAAGCCTGGTCCAGTCTGAAAAGATAACAGGGAGGAGGGCTGAATTGATGTTAATGGCTGTGACCAAGGACCATGGCCTTGATTTTGCACATAGCTGCAAAACAATGATGCTCACTGCTGACCTTAAAGAAATTTGCCCGCTGGATCTAGCAATGTTTGGTGTTACTTTCACCTTCCACCTTCCCAACATCATTTTCAATCTGGCACCAAGTCATGGAATCTCTGGGTGCCTGACAATATGGAGGGTATGTTTCCAATCATGTTGAAGCATTCTCTCAGCAAAATAAATGATTGCGACGTATGCACGAGGTTAAGGTGGAAGCTGAAATATCAAACTTAAAAAATGAAAAAGCTTGGAATCCTCTTCATGATGGAAAATTTTGACAGCGCATAAATATAAAATTTGTTTTGTAGGATCAGAGTGGGCAGCACAGTAGCACAGTGATTAGCACTGTTGCTTCATAGCTCCAGGGTCCCAGGTTCGATTCCTGGCCTGGGTCACTGTTTGTGCAGAGTCGGCACGTTCTCCCCATGTATGCCTCCTCCGGGTGCTCCTGTTTCCTCCCACAAGTCCAAAGTGTGCAGTTTAGGTGGCCATGTTAAATTGCCCCTTAGTGTCCAAACGTTAGGTGAGGCTCCTGGGTTTACTGGGATAGGGTGGAGGTGTGGGCTTAAGTAAGATGTTCTTTCCAAGGGCTGGTGCAGACTCGATGGGCTGAATGGCCTCCTTTTGCATTGTAAATTCTATGATCAGAGAGGTTCATTGCAGCAGTAATGTAGTGCACACTCACTACAACAAACAACTTGTACTTTTGTACAACCTTAAAATAATAAAATGCCAAAGTTGCTTTACAGAAGTGTTCCAAAACAAGACACCGGGCCAGGCCACATTTAAGGTATATTCGGTCGAAAGCTTGGTCAAAGAGGTAGGTTTTTAAGGAATTTCGTACATGAGGAGAGAGAAATGGGAGAGGTGTAGGGTTGGAATTCCAGAGCTAAGGGCCCAGGCAGCTGATGGAACAGCCACCCAAAGATGGAGTGATTAAAATTGGGATGCTCAAGAGATGAGAACTTGAAGAGCACAGATATTGGAGGGTTCTGGGGCTGAAGGAGATTACAGGGGATTACAAGGAAGGGGCGAGGCCATGGAGGGATTTGGAAATAAGGATGGGTATTTTAAAATCAAGTTGTTGCTTAACTGAGATTCACTATAGGTTAGTGAGCAGAAAGATGATAGAGAAAAGGGACTTGCTGCGATTTAAAGCACGGGCAGCAGAGTTTTGGATGACTGCAAGTTTACAGATGGTGGAATTTGGGAGAACAGCCATGAAGGCACTGGAATAATCCAGTCTGAAGTTAACAAAGGCATGGCTGAGGGTCCAGCAGAAGAGCTGAGACAGGAGTGAAGTTGGGCTTTGTTACAGAAATATGGGGTTCAGTGATAGCACAAGTATTAGATCAAAACCTCCAAATACCATGTGTTTGGGGTGTCCCCCTGTGCAACTGGTAGGGGTGGAGTGGAACATAGGGTGTCCTTGTATGCAGATGATCTTTTGTTATATGTGAGAGACCTGGTGCCCACCATGGGAAACATAGTGAGGATACTAAAGAGCTGTGAGGATATTGAAGAGCTTTGGATCCTTTTCTGGATGCAAATTAAATCTGGAGAAGAGCGAGTATTTTCCGGTCAGCAACCTGGGGAATGAAGCCAATCTGGGGGGGACGTCCCTTTCGCTTGGCCAGGCCCAGCTTCTGGTATCTTGAGATTGGGCCCGAATTCTTAGTGAATTCGGGGGTTTCTTGGGGTATAAGTTGAACCTGGGCAAGAGTGAGGTGTTTGTGGTACATCCGGGGGATCAAGAGGAGGGGATTGGTAGGCTCCCACTGAAGCAGGCAGGGAAGAGCTTCAGGTACCTAGGGGTCCAGGTGGCAGGGGGCTGGGGGGCCCTGCACAAGCTCAACCTCACAAGGTTGGTGGAACAGATGGAGGAGGAGTTTAAGAGGTGGGATATGTTACCGCTGTCACTGGCGGGGAGGGTGCAGTCCGTTAAGATGACGGTGCTCCCGAGGTTTTTGTTCCTATTCCAGTGCCTTCCCATCCTTATCCCGAAGGCCTTTTTTAGGAGGGTCAACAGGAGTATCACGGGATTTGTGTGGGCGCATGGGACTCCGAGGGTGAGAAGAGTGTTCCTGGAACGAGGCAGGGATGGGGGGGGGGGGGGGGGGCTGGCGTTGCCCAACCTCTGTGGGTACTATTGGGCTGCCAACGCAGCGATGGTGCGTAAGTGGGTAATGGACGAGGAAGGGGCAGCATGGAAGAGGATGGAGGCGGCGTCTTGTGTGGGCACGAGCCTGGAGGCGCTAGTAACGGCGCCGTTGCCACTCCCTCCAACGAGGTATACCACGAGCCCGGTGGTGGCGGCTACCCTCAAACTTTGGGGGCAATGGAGATGGCACAGGGGAGAAATGGGGGGCTTGATGGAGGCCCCGACACGGGGGAACCATCGGTTTGTCCCAGGGAGCATTGATGGCGGATTTCTGGGCTGGCACAGGGCAGGGGTTAGGAGGTTGAGGGACCTGTTTGTGGAGGGGAGGTTCGCAAACTTGGGGGAGTTAGAGGGGAAGTTTGGGTTCCCCCGGGGAACATATTTCGGTACATGCAGGTTAGGGCGTTTGCCAGGCGGCAGATGGAGGAGTTCTCCTTGTTGCCCCCACGTGGGGTACGGGACAGGATGCTCTCGGGGGTGTGGGTTGGAGGAGGGAGGATTTCGGACATATACCGGGTAATGCAGGAGGTAGACGAGGCCTCGGTGGAGGAACTGAAGGGTAAATGGGAAGAGGAGCTGGGTGAGGAGATTGAGGAGGGGACGTGGGCGGATGCCCTGGAGAGAGTGAATTCCTCCTCTTCCTGCGTGAGGCTTAGCCTCATACAGTTCAAGGTGCTGCATAGGGCCCACATGACTGGGTCGAGGATGAGTAGGTTTTTCGGGAGCGAGGACAGGTGTGCTAGGTGCTCAGGGAGCCCAGCGAACCATGCCCATATGTTTTGGGCGTGCCCAGCATTGGGGGAGTTTGGAAGGGGGTAGCAAGGACAGTGTTGAGGGTGGTGGGATCCAGGGTCGAGCCAGGCTGGGGATTCGCAATTTTTGGGGTTGCAGTGGAGCCGGGAGTGCAGGAGGCAATAGAGGCCGATGTTCTGGCCTTCGCGTCCCTAGTAGCCCGGCGGAGGATCTTGCTCCAATGGAAGGATGCGAGGCCCCAAGCGTGGAGGCCTGGATCATTGATATGGCGGGGTTCATTAAATTGGAGAGGGTGAAATTTGCACTGAGGGGATCAATACAAGGGTTTTTCAGGCGATGGCAGCCTTTCCTGGACTTCCTGGCGGGACGGTAGGGAAATAGACCGGCAGCAGCAGCAACCCGGGAGGGTTTGGATCGGGGGGAGGGAGAACTGTGTAAATGGGTCTGTGGGATGTGGCGGGTGCTATCTCTTTCCCTTTTGTTGTTTGGGTGCTCTCTTGGTTTTTTTTTCCTTCTGTTTGAAGTTGCTCTTGAAGTTGGGGGGGTATTGTTCTTGGGGTGTTACTGCGGTTGTTTGTTAATAGAGTTAAGATGTTTATATTTTGTAAAAATTTCAATAAAAATTATTTTTAAAAAAGGAGATTGGGTCCGACTCCGTAAGCTGAATTATACCAACCTGGTGAATAAGGCCAAATCTGACCTACAAAGGCGGGACATCCTTACTTTGTCTCTGGCGGAGTCAATTAAGATGAATATATTTGAAAAGAAATTCCCAATTATGGGACAATTTAGCGTGGCCAATCCATGTCCCCTGCACATCTTTGGGTTGTGGGGTGAGATCCATGCAAACACTGGGAGAATGTGCAAACTCCAGACGGACAGTGACTCGGGACTGGGATTGAATCCCGGTTCACAAGGACAGGTGTGAGCGCTGTTCGAGGGGGCCAGCTAACCACACGTCTTGGTCCTGTCCCAAATTGGTGGGTTTTTGGGTCTCCTTTTTCAACACCATGTTGGCGATTCTGAACATCAATTTGGAACTCTGTCCCTTGGTAGCCATATTTGGGGTATTGGACTCGCTGGAGCTGCAGATGGGAGCGGGGTCAGATGTTCTTGCATTCGCCTCACTGATTGCTTGGAGGCGGATCCTGCTGGGATGGTGGTTGGTAACTGCCCAGTGCCTCGGCTTGGCTTGGTGACTTAATTGAGTTTCTACATGTAGAGAAGGTCAAATACACTGGGCTCAATTAAACGGTTCTACTTCTACTGGAGATGGTGTTTAATTGGAAGATATTTCTGTTCATCCATTATAGGATGATGGATAAGAAATATGATAGTTTGGCAACTGTGCAGAAGTTTAAAGAGGTGGTGATGAGTTAGAGTTGGGTGTCATCAGTGTCTCCCTGAAAACTAATGCTGTGTCTTCCGATGATGTCACCGAGCGGCAACATGTGGATGAGAAATAAGAGGGGATCAGGATAGATCCTTGGGGAATTCTGGATGTAGGAGCAGGAAGAGATCATTGCTGGTGATTCTTTGGCTAAGATCAGATAGAATTGAATGGAACCAGGTGAGTGCAGTCCCACTAAATTGAATGGCAGTGGAGAGGTGTTGGGGGAGGGTGATGTGGTTAACTGTGTCAGAGAGTGCAGACTGGCCGAGAAAGATGAGGGAGAATAATTGACCTTTGCCAAAATAATATTGGCTAGCATTTAGAACTTTAGTAAGAGCTTTGGCAGGGGCAGAAATCTGATTGGAGGGATTCAAACATGGAGTTCTGGGAAAGGTGGGAATGATTTGGGCAGTGCCAACTCATTCAAGGACGTTGGAAAAGAAAAAGAGATTTGTGATTGGGCAGTAGATTGGAAGGATGGAGGCATAAAGGGCTGGCCCCCTTGAGGCGGCGAGTGTTGATGCGGCATTTACAAGGCATGCCTTTTTCAGATGTTTTTAAAGAGCGATATTGCACATAAAAGGAGAAGTTCTCATCAGTTTGGTTATTTCCCATTGATTACACGTGTTGGGAGGTGGAGAAACCTTGACAGTCCATCCTTTTGAAAAGCATGGAATCACTTACAGCAGCTTCTGGATTTCCTCATTTAACTGCATGTGCGAATTGCAGATATTACTGTCAGTACTACTGCAAATCTCAGGCCAACAGCTTTGATATTGATATTGTTCAGTTCAGGAAAATTGCAACTCACAAGACTGGGTGTTTCAAGCAATCTGACAACATGGAGGTAGAGGGCAGGTCAAGAGCGGGATGGAGCTATCTGCCATCAGCAGACAGGTGGAAGCTGACCACATGCCTGCAAATTATCTCACCAACTGATAATCCACGGGGGATTCTGGAGATTGCAATGCTGGGCAGGTAGAGTTGCCGTTGATGGAAGGGAGCTGGCTATGACTGCATAGATACGAGTGGAACAGTACAGAGGCAATCCAACAAAGCTGGACAGTGAAGGAGAGTGTTTACAGAGGCATGGTTGATCTTGTCTGTTACAGAGTGGTACAGAATGGTAATGGTTACTGCGCCCTGATCCCTGTCGCAGAGAATGTTACAGCTGTTTTGGCGATGCCCCCTTCCACACCAGTGCTTCTGCTGTGTCTTCCTTTTTTCTACCTGAGAATTCCCCTTCACTGTGGCTGACAAGAACCTCATCCCATGTCTGTCCCATTTGTCACGCTCTGCTCTCATCCCTTGCCTTCCCACCCTGAACCAACATCGGGCTCTTGCCCACCTGCACATTCAATGGATCATCATCTGCCCTTTCCAGCACGATGCCCTCACCAAATACACCTGTCCTTCCCTCTTAACTTTCCAAAGGGGTCTTTCCCTCCATGACACTGGTATTCCAACACACTTTGCATGAAAGCACAGGAGTTGCAACACCTGCTCTTTCACCTCCTTCCTTCCCAAACACTTACTCCAGGTGAAACAGCAATTTAATTATCCTTTCAATTCGGTATACTGTATTCATTACTCACAATCTGATTTCATCTACGTTGAGGAGATCAAACCTAGGTTGGCTGATTTGTTTTTCTAAGCAGCATTATTTAATCTGCAAGCTTTGACCCTGAGCTCTGGTTGTCTGTGATTTTTAGTGATTTTGTTGGTATCAATCCTCGATACCAATCTTTGTTTTCTTTACTTGACCCTTTGCCGTTCCGTTTTGCTTTCCACCATCATCCCTTTTGTCATTTACTCACTCCTGCCGCCACGCTTTCATGATCTTCCCTACCTTTCAGCCTCTCCGTCTTCCTTTTTTGCTGCCTCTGCAGTTGCTTCTGCAGGAGTTTAGAAGAATGAGAGGTGCTCTCATTGAAACATGTAAAATTCAAAGATGATTGATGGGCAAGATCCATAGAATCCCTACAGTGCATTTGGTTCATCGAGTCTGTATCGACCCTCCAAGAGAGCACTCTACCTAGACCTATTCTCCCACCCTATCCCTGTAACCCCATGCATTGACCATGGCTAATCCACCTTACCTGCACATCTTTGGACACTAAGGGGCAATTTAGCATGGCCGATCCACCCAGATGATGGGCGGATGTTCCCCCAAGCAGAAGAATCTTGAACTAGGGGTCACTGTCTCTGGATGACAGGTCAATACTGAGATGAAGATGGGGAGGCAGTGGCATAGAGGTATTGTGACTGGACTAATATCCAGCCACCCAGGGTATTGTTGTAGGGACCTGGGTTCAAATCCTGCCACAGCAAATTATGAAATTTAAATTCAGTAAAGCAGCTGGAATTAAAAGTCTAACGATGACCATAAAAGCATTGTTGATTGTCGTTAAAAACCCATCTGGTTCCCAAATATGCTTCAGTGTAGGAAATCTGCTGCCCTTACTTGGTCTGGCCTACATGTGACTCCAGACCCACAGCAATGTGGTTAACTCTTTAAAATGCCACTCAGTTTGAAGGCAGTTAGGGACTGGCAACAAATGAAATGAAAAAATGAATGAAATGAAAATCGCTTATTGTCACGAGTAGGCTTCAATGAAGTTACTGTGAAAAGCCCCTAGTCGCCACATTCCGGCGCCTGTCCGGGGAGGCTGGTACGGGAAATGCTGGTCTTGCCTGTGACGCCCACATCCCATGAAAGAATAAAGAAAAAATGAAGATAAATTTCGTCCACTTGAAAGGTAGTGAATCTTTGGGATTCTCTATCCAGTTGTCGAGTGCAAGTCATCAGAGATTGATTAAAAAGGTTGAATGATCTAATTTTGCTCATATTTCTTAAGTTCTTCTGAACTATCAAATCTGCACCATTCTGTAAGAAGGTCGTCTAGTTGAACTGTTAACTGTTTTCCACAGATGGCCTGACTCTGCTAAGTGTTTCCAATAGTTTAGTTTCTGTTACTTGTGAATTTGGCTGTGATCGTTTTGGTCCTGTGGCAGGATTGGGAAGCTGATTTGAAAGTTTCAAATAGGGAATTGCAGGACCAGCCATATAAATACTGTGGCAACAAGAGCAGATCAAAGACTGGGAATTCTGCAGCGAGTAACTCACCTCCTGGCTCCTCGAAGCCTGTCTGCCACCTACAAGGCACAATTGGGAATGTGATGGAATATTCTCTTCCCTTTCTGGATGAGTGCAGCTCCAATAACACCAAGAAGCTGAAGGACAAAGGCAGAAGATTCTTGGAAACACCTGCACCTGAAAGTTCTCCTTCAAGTCACTCTGCGTCCTGACTTGGCAATATATCGCCGTTCCTTAACTGAGTCTAAATCCTGGAACCCCCTTCCTAACAGCTTTGTGGGTGTTCCTCCAGCACATGAACTGCAGCAGTACCACCTTCTTGGGGGCAATGAGAAGTGGGCAATAAATACTGTCCTAACCATTGACACCTGCATCCCATGAGCAAATATGTTTTAAAAGGAAAGAGAGGTGCATGTTTTGGGAAGAAAGGGAAACTAAAGATGGGACAATCGTTTGTCAGTCAGTGTTTTGAGGACCGGATTGATGATGGTAGTTTTTAGAGCGAGGGCACCGTTCACGAGGAGAGTGGAAACGTTTACAGTGTCAGCACAGGCCTAGGAATGGAAATTGAGTCAAGGGATTGGAAGGTGCTGACTTTTGTAAGTTTATCATGGACAAGAGGATATGTGGAGTGGGGGGAGGGAGGGGTAGATGGCAGAGGAAGTAGAGACTTGGGTTAGGTTCGTGCAGCCTGGGCAGGGGAGAAGCGGTTGAATGGATGGTTTCCATCTTGTTCAAAAATACCTCCATGAACACTGTGCAGGGGCTGGTTTAGCTCACTGGGCTAAATCACTGGCTTTTAAAGGAGACCAAGCAGGCCAGCAGCACGGTTCGATTCCCGTACCAGCCTCCCCGGACAGGCGCCGGAATGTGGCGACTAGGGGCTTTTCACAGTAACTTCATTGAAGTCTACTCGTGTCGATAAGCGATTTTCATTTTCATTTCATTTCACTTGTTGGAGGTGAAGAGGTGACTCGGGAGAACAAATGAACAATCCAAATTGAAGTCATCAGTGGCGCGTCGTGGGTTGATAGTAACTTATGATAAAGAAGAATGATGTTGCCAAAATAATGTGAACTTGAAAATTGCTTTCTTGCTTTCAAAACAGAGGAATTGCAACTTCTTTTGTTGCTGATATATCGAGCATTGTGCATTGTTAAAATTAACAAAATTTGCACCATCTATAAAAGTAGTTGCAGTGTTTATACAGCTACCTCAGAGAGAGAGAGAGAGATTGTAGAAGGTTAGGTACAGCTGAGCCAGGATTTGCAGTTTGTGTCCACACTCTGCTCCGTTGCATCTTTTTAATGCAGGTTCTTCACACTGCTGAGTTCGGAAGCTCCTGTCCAGTTCCACAGCATGTGCAATTACCACTTGTTGCTCAATCCATAGCTGAAACATATTTGGTTTGGTGGTGGGGCGGGGGGGGGGGGGGGGGGGGGGGCAGGCACGGTAGCAAATGTTGAAATTAGTGGGTCGGAGCTTCAGTGTCTTGTGCCACAGGAACTAATATGTAAATTTTCTCTTGTGGGGCCCTCTGCATACTATTTTCCCAATGTCAACCCCAGCTTCATATGTAAACACTGAACAGAAGGGGGAAAAAGGGGGGAAGAATTTGCTTCATATCGCACTGGTGCCTCTCCTGGTGCTAAACTGTACACTGCCACCGAAAGAGCTGGGAATCCGTCTCCGCTTAATTCTTTTGGCTGATGAAGGTGCCAGTGAGAGGGGGCTTCATAGGAAGAAGATGAATGACAAAAACATTTCAAGAATTACAACTCATTGTAATGTTTTAAAGGATAAATTGCAGAAAATCATATTTCCGCCCCTTTAAGCTGGCAAATGAGGAAAAGAGTCTTAAATTGTTTGGGGTGTTAACATTGTTACGTACTTGATTCCTGCAACATTTGGATAATGTATTGGCACCGTGCCAAATGTTGATTTCAACTTTCACTAACATGAACAATAGCTTCTGGTAAGATTTTATTTCTTTAACTGGATTGCACTTAGACCAAGCAGTAATTAACGAGGCAATACCTTCACCGCTCTGCCATTAAGTCATTGAAACCAAAATTTGTTCACGTCGCTGAACTGCTCTGGTGAAGAAGGTGACCGACTCGATCTTCAGGCTGTACTAGGGCTAATTTTCACAGTGGCAGTAATATACTCACCTGACTTGGCCGTGCACTCCTCCTGAGTTGGAGAGTGGGAAATTGGGGCTCCTGTTCTTGGTTGCTTTCCAGTGATTGCTGCTGCTTATGGATACAGGAAGAGAATTGGATCAGGCCAGGCTATGAAACAATTCCAAAACACGGCCTCTGTTCATGACTGTACAGCATCTAGGTACTGGGTGTGGTCAGAACCCACATTACTATGTGGATGCCTTCACTGGGAGAGGACGAGTGGGGATGAACACTAGTAGGGCAAAAAGGCAGGAAGGCACCGTGTTAATCTTGGCACTCCTGTCTTTCCAATCTCTCATAACATTAAAATAGCACGTGCCGTCAATGTTTTAATTTAGTTCCACACGAAAAGGTGTTTAAATTGTGGAATATCTGCCCATTCATTACAAAGGACACTGATTGGAATATTAAAATAAGAAAACAAATTATAATGTAGAGCTACCCGTGGGGCAGCACGGTAGCATTGTGGATAGCACAATCGCTTCACAGCTGCAGGGTCCCAGGTTCGATTCCGGCTTGGGTCACTGTCTGTGCGGAGTCTGCACATCCTCCCCGTGTGTGCGTGGGTTTCCTCCCGGGTGCTCCGGTTTCCTCCCACAGTCCAAAGATGTGCAGGTTAGGTGGATTGGCCATGCTAAATTGCCCTTAGTGTCCAAAATTGCCCTTAGTGTTGGGTGGGGTTACTGGGTTATGGGGATAGGGTGGAGGTGTTGACCTTGGGTAGGATGCTCTTTCCAAGAGCCGGTGCAGAGTTGATGGGCCGAATGGCCTCCTTCTGCACTGTAAATCCAATGTAAGAAAAATACCCGTCAGTATTTGGAAAACTTACAAGTATGACTTTTGTGACCCCTTGGAGTATGTGTTTGAATATCCAGTCTTACACAAACAGCACTTGTTTGATTTTGATATTGCATAGTTGTGTGTGCCAAATGTTTCCTGGTTCATGCTGCTGAGAAGTGGTGAGCAGGGAGCCTGTAATTGGTTAGTGTGCATAGCTAGTGAGCTGGGCTCTGCATCACTCTTGCAACCATGCAATATTACTCCTGTGTCATGTATTTAATGTGTCATGTCTTGTTTTTGTTCAGGTGACTCCAATACCAATATTGAACCCCCTCAAACGGGTGGCGAGTTCCCTCATCGAAAGCGTGTGCATCAATATATGAGTACTCGAAGGATTCTCATTTGAAAGTGAGTTCACAAATAGTTTTGATTCGATTCAATGTCGAAACAAGAAGATGCACGAATAGTGCCTCAGTAATTTTCTGCTCTTGTAAAGTTTTAAAGTAACCTAAAATATGATATAAACAATTCAAAGTTTACAAACCTTCATGGCTTCATAGTTTTTGATTCAAAGCTGAGAGAAATAGATCAGATCTCATGTACACTGCTTAATATATGTTGATTTGGCTGATCTCAACAGGGGTCACAGTTGGTTGCTACACCTAGTCTCAACAGCCCAGGGTTAGTGAAAGAAAAGTTGCCCAGTGTTCCTCCACCTGATCAAGGTGACCAATGATATAAATATATGTGGATGAATGTCTGGTGAATGGTGAATGCAGGCTGACTCCAGTAGCCCCATGGTTGAATAATCTGCTGACATTCTCAGTTGAGCTTCCCTTTGAATGGATACCATAGGATGATTGTACTCGGGCAAGCATCCAGCTCTTTTGAAGGGGAGAAAATTGTTGAAGGAAAGAAAATGACTGCATCATGTCACAATACATTGTTCCCCATCTTGAATATATGAGTATGGTAATATCCAGGATAATAAAATGAAGCCACTGCCACCAAATCTAGTTTGAGGTTGTACGTCTTGACTATTTTTCAACAAACTCAGCCAAAATGTGAGTACTTCTATGTGATGTATCACGTTGAAATGAGGTGCATCTGCTTCCACTGGTACGTGGTTATAAGGCCCAAAATACTCCACTTACTATTTACAATATAGGAAATGGATAAATGAATAATTGGGATCCTGTTTGCTGTTGTGTGTGTATATTTATTAAATAAAAGTAGCTTATTTAAATTGTGCCTTTGTAGGCGGATTTCCAAAGTTAAGATTCTGGTCATGACTTAGGACCTGACTTTTCCTGCCACTGTAAAAGGCATGGTGACATGTAACAGTCAGATGTACCTAACTCGCCCAAAGCCATTTGCCCTGTCTTCCCTTGGTAAGAAAGCTGTTTACTTTATACCATTTTTGCTCCGTTAGAAGCACATACGCCCGTTTAATCAGCTGATTCTAGGTTCAAGCTCTATTCTACGGCGGACACTTTAGTGCAATACTGCAAGAGTGCTGAATTGCCATCTTTCAATTGAAATGTTAAACAGAAGCCGCTATACCTGTTTAGGTGGATGTAAACAATCTTTTTTTCAATCTTTAAAGGAGAACATGGAGTTCTGGTGTTATCACCAGCATCCCTTTTTACAACCAGTATCAGCAAAAAAGGGGGACTAAGTTAACTAGTCATGCATCTCACTTACAGTTTGGGGGACCTTGTGTGCAAATTGGGTGACCACAGTTTTCCTAGATAACAGTGATTGACATTCTTTGGGACTTGCTGAGGTTGTGATAAGTTTCTGTGCAAGTTCTTTCGTACTGTGGCTCCTTATTGAGTCAAGAAATTAGTGTTAAAATAAATCTAAATCTAGCCCAAAGCTAAAGACAAGTTTATTTCAGGATAGAGTATCTCTTGTAAGGCTGGTAGTCAGTGTCTGGCTGGAAAAGCTATCCATTTCCACTCTGTTCTCTGGAATTTAAAAATTCAGGACACGATTCTCCCAAAACGTTTTGAAGTTAATTTGTGGCAGGTTTTTCAGGGAGATTCCTGCCGGTGAGTCCCCCACCGCTATTCAATGACACGTAATCATGGTTTTGGGCCCTGGGGAGTTTCTCACTGGTTTATCCCACACGTAGAATTTTGTTTAGCACTGGAGAGCTGAATGCAGAGATCGGGCTGCCATTTTGAAAGGGTGCCACGAACTCTAAATGAGCTTGTGGGTCTCTCACATCCCCCACCCATGGGCAATGTCACCCCAAACACACATGGACCTTACCCCACACCCCCAAGTGAGGACACACTGCTATGGGGTCCCTGGGGGTCCCCCCCTATTCAGCCCCCCCCCCCCCCCAACCCCCTGACAGCACTTCCCTTCTAGGACCCCCACCCATCAACCCCCAACCTCCTAGAGGTCCCTACTGAGCTGCCCTACATTCTCCTACCTTTCAAACCCCCCCCCCCCCCTCCACTTGCATTTCATAGGCATGGTCCCCCTCACCCCCTGACCCCACCCTGGGCACCCTTGCACTGCCACCCTGGCCCCCGGCAGTGCTCATGCTGGCTTGGCAGTGCCAGGGTGCCAGCTGTGCAGTGCCAAGGTTCCAGGTGGAGGGCCAGGGAGTCGTCCTGCACTTACCCTGACCACTCCTCTGCACTTACCCTGACCACCCAGGGGTCTCTGATCGCCCGCGAGACCCCCCCCCCCGCCCGGGGTGCCGTTCCACCTGGTCCGAAAGTCTCGCGAGACTTTGGTAAATCCTGCGAGGCGTGGAGACTGTCGGGAGACTCGCTGGAGGCCTCTCTGCGAATTCTCTCGCTTGAGCGCAACGCGGCTGGAGAATCGCGCCCTCAGTTTCTTTATGCCAGCAACAAGAGATGATGAGAACTGGAAGGAGAAGTAAGGAAAAGATTTTAAATACTTTTCTAGTGCCAGAATCAGCAGAAATAACTTAATTTAGGCAGGAGAAATAGTACAAAATAGGGCAGAAAGAGGGAATGTAAAGGAAATAATGGAGAAAAGTAAGGATGAAAATCAACTAAATTAACGTGTTAAATTAGATTTTTAACTTCAATTTTGTTTCAAGTGTTTTTGTTCAGTAGTGCGAATGTTAAACCATTTTAATATTTTCTTGAAATGTTTCAAATTGAATTATGGTTCCTAAAGTAAAACTTTGCAAACCCCACGTACAGAAAGACTATCATCTCCCTGGATTAAGGTATAAATAGATTTTACAAACAACCCAAGTATCAGCTGCTGCACATGCTGAAACTGTCTGCTCATATACACGTCACTTTGTGCATATGCACGCACTCTCGTTACCGTTTGAGTTTTGTATCTTTTGAAACCGGCTCTTGTGGATGATGAAATAGTCTTTGACTATGAATCATCAGACAAAGCACGATGAGGTAGAGGGGTTGTAGCATGCACTTTTGATTTTAAATTCTCTCCCTCTGTGACTATCCAACTAGACTGTGATTTTAAAACCATTATAGTGAGAGCATGCACTCCAGTCTGGAGCAACAGCTGACAACTATACATACAAATGAAGCAAAAAGAATCCTCCGACCATGCCAAAAATAAAACTTTTAAAAAACTATTGATCAGTCAGCATTTATAACAGGAAAAAGCAGATTCATGTTTTGGGTACAGGTACAACCTATTTTTGAAACTGGCAGTTCTGGCAAAGTGAACTGAGAAAAATGAACCTTCCTTTCTTGTTGTCCATACTGCCTGACCTGCCCTGCAGTTCTAATATTTCTGTTTTAATTTTAATAAAGCATTCCATTCAGCTTCCATTCAGCTTCTACAGTGCTGTGATATTTTAAATGACATATCTCTCTTCTGGTTCCAAACCTGGCCCTTCCCCATTCCAGCTGAGCTGTCTTCACTTCATTGCAGTATTAATGTAGGCCAACATGTGACTAATAAAGATTATTATTTACGGCGCTGAGGACCCGGGTTCGATCCCGGCCCTAGGTCACTGTCCGTGTGGAGTTTATTGATCCCAGATCGGAAACATGGAATTGCCTGGTCTCTATTGCCTTCCCAAACAATTTCTTCCTCAGCTTTAGGCTGATCAGTGTGCAAAGTCACCATAAATTTCTGCTTGTTACTTGAACAGATCATATTTGCTTACTCCAGTGCCACAATCCCATGCCACATGCATCTAGCAATGTGAGTCATTCTTGGACTTGCAGGTGATCATATCAAAAGGCTGGGTGGGGAGTGGGATGTGTAGAAGGGAGGGCGGTGTCGAGATATTTGCATATTTCCCCTTACATGGTCTTGATGCTTCAGCTAGTGGCTGGTTTTCTTAACACGTTCTTGGGTAAACGATGCAAAAATCTTCAAGAGAAACATATCAATTTATTAGAAGCTGGCAGCATGATGGATCAAACAGCAATTGTTTCCAGACTTATTGGCTTCTTCTTAAACAGAGTTTTCAATTTCTGGTGTTTGTGAACAGCATCCTGCTTTCAAATGATTCTACCATGGCTCGAACATGTGGTATACTCTCAGCTAGATTTACTGGTCCTCAATCAGACATATGAAGCTGGTTCTGGTCTTGGCTGTCTGCCATAATGATCTCGTCCTCGGTTTTGGACTGTTCAGGGTGTAAATCTGAAGTCGGCAACCCTAAAGTGCTCCCTTCTTTGCCCATGCTTTTTCCTCTTAACTATTTAGACACTTTATTTTTCGGGACTAGAAGGTATTCCATATCAGTCAATCATCCAGTTACATCTTCCATTCGGCTGATCAATTACCAAGGGACAGGTACCCTATGCATTCCATTCCCCATCTACCACAGCTAATGTGGTCACCCTTCTGACTATCTCTTGTTAGGGCATTTTGTTAACCTTGCTCAGTTTGCTTAGATATGGAGCATGAGATCCCACCTTAAAACGGCAGAATGAATGGCTTGCAGAAAGACCTATGTCAGGATCATGTCCTGGATAGAGATATGCCCTGCTTCTTTGTCTGCTCTGGCAGACTGCTGCAGAATTTGTTTTTGATTAGAGAGTGAGAGAGAGCTATTCCTATAATATTCAATTATTTTCTAAGGTTAATAGGTGGCTATTTAAAATCAGTGGTCGGTGCCAGGGCTAGGGTGAAGAGGCGGTGTAACCCTAGAAATGGAATACAGTCCTGTTGGTTTTAGTGTTAACTGTATACCGCTCCTGTGGTCTGCTATTTAACGAACTTTTACTCCAGGCATCAGGTTCTTGCAGTTCAGTTTTGCATTTAAGAAAATGTTGCAGGGTATGGAAACTTAAAATACATTTAAAACAAAAAAGTTGCATTCACAGTGTCTTTTATCACTGTCGAAATAAAGAAAAAGCATAGAGCTGCATTTCACAATATTGGGACACCCCAAAACACTTTACAGCCAATGGAATACTTTTATAGTGTAGTCACTGCTCTAATGTCTCAACCAATTTGTGCACAACAAGATTCCACTGAACACCATGATAATAATGAGGTAATTTTTTTGTGATGATGTTGGTTGAGGGATTAAGTTTTGCCAGGATAATGGGAAAAAACTCCTTGCCTTTCATCGAATGAATTCATGGAATTTTATGTCCACCAGAGAGGGCAAATGTGGCCTCAGTCTAACATTTCATCCAAAATATACCTCCGACAGTCCAGTACTTCCTCACAATTGCATGAGAGTGTCAGCCGAGATAGATCAGTCAGAAGGTTTTGTGTTTGAGTGTATTATCACTGAGTGATGGCAGACAAATGACTTCAAACAAGTTATGTTTGAAATGCAATGATATGTCATCAAAGAATAGGAGCTGTACCTGAAGCCCAGAAAGGGAAGTACAATTTTAAAACTCATCACTAGCTCTACCTTGGTGAAATTATAACACTCGATTGAAACAGTTTACAAAGTTATGCATGTCTTTGGTTTCTCACATATCTATTTGTAACTTATTGATCGTTTCATAAGTATTTGCTATCATTACATTTCACTTTCTTTTCAGACCCTACACAGAATTTGTTGTCTATGCAGCAACCTCTCTCTACTGGACATGGAGCACCTCTGCAGAACAGCAGTACTGCTCCAGAACGTCACCAGCAAGTGCCCAATAAAGCAGCACTTGCACCCACAGCTGGACAGTACGACTTTACCTATTTCCAGAACAACTACCAGCCACCCGTCCACAACATCATCAGACCGTCTTTATGTCCTACATCATTGGGTACTCCTCAAGGATCTGGTCAGATGTACACTGCACTACCCCTGGGTCCTAACCTGATCACTGCCAGACCTCAGTTAGATCCTACGTTTGTAAGCACTCCTCCACAAGGTGGTTATGTTCCAAGTGGTGGACACTATCCAGGTCAAGTTTCCTACAATGTACCTTCTCAAAGTACTACTCAGGGTATTCCCCCCCATTCTTATCCTGGCTTCCCTTATCATCCTACTATGCCTGTTTTCAACACCCATTATAATGCTCCTTTAATCTCACAGACTGTTCATCCTGCTACCAGTCAGCCTTTAGTTGGTGTCTTAACCAGTCATGTGAAACCATTGCCAGAAGGTGTACAGAGACCCACCCAAGCATCTTTTCAATCTTATCCTGTTGGAAATACTGCTGCATCATGGCACCCCTTACCTGGAGCATCAATAACAGCATCAACCGGTCCTATTACCAAACCTACAGCCGCTGCTTCCTCTTCAAATAGCCAAACTAGTGCAGGTAGGGGATATTTTCAAGTTTTTCTTTCCAGGGACGGGAATGACAAATGCATGATGCGTTTTTGTTTTGACTATAAACAGCAGCCCTATGTGTAAACTGAATTTTTAACCTTTGCTGATGAATGAATCAAAAGACCCTAAAAGTTACAGGAATTCCTTTGCACTCCAAGCGTTTCCTAACAACATAAGAGTTTAAAACTGATGCGTGTACCATTTTTCAGACAATTTACATGTGTTTTTTAAAAGTTGTTCCCAGTAATTACTGTGGTACGGATTTATATCCTGTTAAACCAGAGCAACTTTGGACTAAGTTGTTTTTTTTTAAAAAAGCAAATTACTTTGCAAAATCGAGTACGATGCACTCCAGTATGAAATTAATGACAGGACTACCTTCTACTTTTTTTTTGCTGTGCCCTGCCACATCCAGCCCCTCTGATCCAGCCAACGCTACTTGGCACCTTTGTGTCTGGCATCCTAACCGGGAATGACACCCACCCAGCATCAAGGGAGACAAATAGCAGGAAACTACAGGCCAGTTACATTACAGTAACATCTGGAATTGGGAAAATACTGGAATCCATTATTAAGGAAGTAGTAGTAGGACATTTAGAAAATCATAATAGAGTCAGGCAGAGTTAACATAGTTTTATGAAAGGAAAATCATGTTTCACAATTATTAAAGATTTTTGATGATATAGCAAGCAGGGTGGAAAAAGTGAAACCAGTATATTTAATGTATTTGGATTTCCAAAAGGCATTCGATAAGGTGCAACGTAAAGGGATACTACACAAGATAAGAGCTTGTGGTGCTGAGAGTGATATATTAGCAAAGCTAGAGGATCGACTAATAGAAAACGGTGTTGAATTTTCTGGTTGCCAAGGTGCAACTAGTGAATTGCCATAGGGATTCAGTGCTGGGCCTCAACAATGTTAATGATTTGGATGAAGGGGCTGACTGTTTTGTCGTCACATTTGCTAAAGATATGACGATAGATAGAAAAGCAGAGTTGTGAGGAGGACACTGGGTCTGCAAAGTGATATAGATGGGCTATGTGAAAATAGATTACGTTACAATCTGGCTATTTGTAACGTGGGAAAATATGACTTTGTCCTCTTTGGCAGGAAGAGTAGAAAAGCAGAATATTATTTAAATGGAAAGAGACTGAGTAATGCTATGGTAAAAAGGGACTTGGCACAAAATGTTAGTATGCAGGTACAGCAAGTAATTGGGAAGGCAAATGGAATGTTGGCTTTTAATGAAAGGGGGATGGATTTTAAAAGTAGGGAAATCTTGGTACGACTTCACAGGTGAGACTGCACCAGCAGGGCTGATTTGGTTTTGGCCTCCTTATTTAAACAAAAGGATATACTTGTATTAGAAGCAGTTCAGAGAAAGTTGACCTGGGATGAAGGGTTGTGTAATGGGGGAAGGTTGGAGTTCTAAAGAATTGGAAGTGATCTTACAGAAACGGATAAGATTCTGAGGAGGCTTGACAGGATAGATGCTGAGAGGAATTTAAAACAAGGGGGCACATTTAAAAAAATAAAGAGTCTCCCATTTGATACAGTTGAGGGGGAACTTCTTCTCTGTTAATCTTTGGAATGCGCTTACCCAGTGAACCTTGGAGGCTGGGCGTGGAATAATTTGAAGGCTAAATTAGATGGATGTTTAATCTAGAAAGGAGTCGAGGGTTGAGGAGGGGCAGGCAGGAAAGTAGAGTTAAGGCCAGAAATCAAATCTGCCATGATCATTTTGAATGGCAGAGGATGTTCAGGAGGCCAAATAGTCTTCCATTATCAAGTGGCAAGCGTTATTGCTCCCTGACTTGACACCCTCCATTCTTTGTTTTCTTATCACCTGTTCCTACATTGTTTACAGCAATCTGGGAAGCGTGCATCTGAAATGGATAAGCACCAGAGGAGTTACTGTCTGATTAAACCAAAATAATTTAATATTTTTACTTTGACAACACAAAAGTTAGCTGGAGTTTGAGGGAGAAAAAAGCATGGAAGATTGGTGATCCAGTGTTTTTATTATGTAACTTCTGGAATTAATGTAAAATCATTAATTGTCGCAAATTAAATATTTTAATTATGGTAATGAACTGCTCTTATTTATAAATAATAGGACTAGAACTGTATGTGCGGATAGACTATTGGAATTAGATTGGTTGAGGAGAACCCGTGGACGTGCATCAGTTACATAAGAATAGGACTAGGTTAGATGTGAGCACGGCTTTCTTTTTGGAAAGGGTCTGGAAACTCTGGAACACGTTGTCAGCTCACGTGGTTATTGTTGGTCTGCAGCTGTTCAAAAATGATGTGGAGGATTTCCCAGCTGAGACTGATCTCACTGCGTCTTGATGTTCTGGGAGATGTTGGATGATATTCCTCATGCAGTCTTTAGTCTCCGAGACCTCATTTTCATCACCTCCTGAATTTTCCAGAATTGCCTGTCGCCCTTGAATGGGTTTAGTTTTTAAATTATTTTATTTGCCTTACAGGAGATTACATGGCTGCCGGTAGGTAGGGGTGGGGTGGAAGGGTCCTGATGCTTAATTACAATGAGACTAAGGAGCAGATTTGATCGACCGGCTGCTCTTTTATCATTTTTCTATTTTAAATTAGAATTAGAACAGTACAGCACAGAACAGGCCCTTCGGCCCTCGATGTTGTGCCGAGCAATGATCACCCTACTCAAGCCCACGTATCCACCCTATACCAGTAACCCAACAACCCCCCTTTAACCTTATTTTTTAGGACACTAAGGGCAATTTAGCCTGGCCAATCCACCTAACCCGCACATCTTTGGACTGTGGGAGGAAACCGGAGCACCCGGAGGAAACCCACGCACACATGGGGAGGATGTGCAGACTCCGCACAGACAGTGACCCAGCCGGGAATCGAACCTGGGACCCTGGAGCTGTGAAGCATTTATGCTAACTACCGTGCTGCCCCATTTAAATATGTTCGTACTTTACAGTAATTGAGAGCAATTAGTTGCACTGAGCAATGTGACAGGCTTGAATGACGGTATTAAAAAAAAAGCACTTTTTAGAGAACTTGCTCTGGCACTCTGCTCTGCTTCAGCAAGGCCGATGCAATTTGTTACTGCTCCCTCTCCCCAACCATCCCCATCCAATCCAAAAAAACCACCATTAATATTGAAATGAGCCTAATCCCGCAAAGGCTGAGAGTGTAGGGAGATGTGCAGTTGTGCCATATTAGAAGTTGAGGCCATTCTTTCTTGTTCCTGTGATCAGTGGCCTACAGGAATTTCTATTTGGATATTTATTATCATGTATTTAATGTGTACAGTCAAGTCATGCAAATTGTTTGCAGTCAAGCTCTGTTCTGCCTTTAGGTCCACCCCTTTCAATGCCGCATAATATCAACCAAAGTTACCTACCTGACAGAGCAAAAGTAATAACGTTTCCAGTTGTTGGAGCACCTCTTGCAAGACGACCCCCACCATTAGCTGATCCACCGGTATCGGCCTCTGCATCACCAGCACCTGCTTCAGAGGCACAGGAAGGTAAATACTGCTCTATTGTGAATTTTACTTCTCGTAAATCTCCCCACCCTTCTTCCCAAAACATGTTAAAGGTAATCAATTTATGCTTTCTTACAGTCCATAATTAAAAAATCTAATTTACTAGAATTCATTTATTTAAGGTGATCATTAGATCCAAGAGGCAGGCAGAGAGATGCCTGTGGATAGCTGATGCGATGGTGGCAATGTTGAACCACCTTCTTGAACTGCTACAGTCCATGTGGTTTAGGTATGCTTACAATGATGTCAGGAAGGAGTTCCAGGTTTTTGACCTAGTGAATGTGAAGGAATGGGGATGTAGTTCTAAGTCAGGATGTGTAGTAATCCACGGGAGGCAGGAGTTCCATCACCACACCAATATTTATTTACAATAATGATATTACAGGAGCAGCTACAAACAGTGCTGCTAGCAATCCAGTCAACTTAAGACTGCTTACACAGGTGATTATATGGGCCCCCTCAATGAGCTATCATTGAGGGAGCTCATACTCCAATTGGCTAACCAATAAAGCCAATTGGAGTTCATTACAGGATGGTTTGTGGCTTGGAGGGCAACTTGGAGGTAGTTTTCCCATGGATCTGCTGCCCTTGCTTTTTGAGGTGGTAGGGGTTGTGGGTTTGAAAGATGCTGTCGAAGAAGCCTTGATGGTTTGCTGTTGTCCAACTAAGAGAAAATCTGTAACACTCAGCTCCTCCATTCATCAGGAAACATCTGCAGCTGTCAACTTTCCTTGACTCTACCTTTGTCCTTGTTGCCAATAAAAACCCTTTCACTTTCCCAGCTTGATATCACTCTCGCATTCACCTCTTCAACTTGATTCTCACCAAACCTGAGCATAACTGGCTCACCATTGGACTATATCAAGGACTTTCGACGTCAATATTACCCATTACTCTAGGATAATCCTGGAGAGGAAATATAACCACTAGCTATTTTTTCCTCTACATTAAACCATTTCCTTCGACCCCTCCTATCTCCAACACCCTCAGCGCCAACACGTTAACAGACCCTTTATTATGAAGGTTGAAAACATCTGTTCAGCTATCCGTCTCTTTCCCTCACCTCTACTTTGGTCACGTTTCTCTCCCATCTCTTCTCGTGCTGCTTTTTAATTTATTTTGTCTGCTCCTGTGACTCCATTTTCACTAAACTTTCTTTCCTTCCTCTAATGCTACCTAATATTGTAATTAGTTTCCTCTTGAGGTACTGTCCCTTCTTTTTCGGTTCAGCTTTTGACTCTTTCTGCTTGAAAAAAAGCCATTCTTAACTCCTGTGCAAAGAACCACCCCAACCCCAACCTTTTTTCCACCAGTGCTGAAATATATTGTTACTTTTTAAATGAGTGTCTATCTTTGCTTTAACTATGTTTGAATCACTCAAATTAACTTTCCGACCTTGCCATAGCACCTGAAACAAGTCTAATTAAAGTCACAAATAGCACTCTCTGTGATTTTGACCGCGTTGCATTATTTTACTTTGCCCTTCCTGGCCTCTCTGCAGCCTTTGATATGTTGGGCTGCCCATCCTCCATCAATATTTCTCCTCCATTGTCAAACTAAGTGATTTAACTCTTTAACTATCCAATTTTAGCTAGAGTATTTTCAACAATAGCTTATTTTACTGCTCTCTGCACCTCCTATCCAAATACATAGGTCAGGATTTATATGTATGCTGACGACATGTAGCTCTACCTCTCCAGCACTTCCCTTGACCCAGTCATACTTGACCTATCCATAGTCTCTGTGTTATTTCCTGCTTACCTGACTCCTATCTTGGCTGAGTCACCATTTTCTCCAGCTAAATGTTCAGAAGGTCAAAACCATCATCTTTGATCCCTGCCAAACCCTGTACCTTTGGCACTATTTCATTCCCTCCTGGTCATTGTCATATGCTGAAATAGGCTTCAGAGTCTGACACTGACTAAGCTTCCAACTGCCAAGTTGTCTGCAACACAAGCAACTTTCACCTCCATCATGTGTCTGCCTGTGCCCATCTGCTGTTGAAATCCTGAACCATGCATTTGTCACCTCCAGACTACGCTATTCCATTGCTCGTTCAGGCCTCCCTAGTATTCGCCCTCTATAAACTGAATACGCCCAAACCCTGCTCTCTGCATCCTGTCTCCTGTAATTTTCTCCAGTTCTGCAAACCTCCAAATACTCCGACCGTGCATATATCCCATACTCCCTTTTCCCTACCATTAGCAGTTGTGAATTTAACTGTTTCATCAGTTCGGGTCTTCTCTTCCTTTTGGCCCCTCCTAAAAGCTCACCTATTGACCAAGCTATTTTCACTGTTACCTCTTTGGTTTTGACTTTTGTCAGATAATGCCTCTGAAAATTACCTCCGAGACTTTTACCATGTTAAAGACGGAATGTAAATGCAAGTTGTTGACTTTTTGATTTTTGTTTTGAGTTGAGGAATGAATCATAAATGTCACGAGGAAGGCAATTCTAAAAGTTCAGACCTCTTGTTAAATTATTAAAATTCTGCTGTAAAAAATATATAAAGGGGGCTCATCAGCTGGCAAATTGGTGTGAGGCACCCCCGACATCTTCCCGCTGCCACGCCATTTTGTCAGCTGTGGGAAAGGTGGCAGACCAACTGAGCCACTTAAGTGGACATTTTTCCCACATTAGGAGGGCCCATCATATGGCAGTCTCTCAGCATCAATCCACTTTAGACTTTGGAGGAACCCCCACCCTCCGTGACAGTGACTACTTCTGTGGCAAAGGTGCTGCCGCCTGTTCTCATCAGCCTTCCTCCCCTAGTTGGGCCTGCTTGACTTAAGTGACTTTGAGGATACATGGCCACCATCACCTGATTAAGCCGGAAGCTTTTAATTGGCTGGTGGCGGAAAGCCATAGTCCTGCTAAAGCAGATTGAGGTCTTTGCACCCACCCCTCATCATCAGAGATCTGCTGGTTCTAACTTCCTCATCCTCCCACTTAGATATGTCACAATGCACAGTGTCCTTCAATAATTCAGTTGAATGCAGAGGAGGCTGCAACTATAGAAAAATCTAAGCAGCAGGACAGAACCATAAACTTTGAGTAAATATTAATTGAAAGTCAGTTCTGAAATATGATTGGAATTTGAAAACAATATTTTTAAAATTAATTTACGGGACATGGGCATTGCTGACTTGGCCAGCATTTCTTGCCCATCCCTAGTTGCTCTCAAGAAGGTGGTGGTGGGCTGCCTTCTTGAACCGATGCTATTCCTGAGCTGTAGGTATACCCACTGTGTTGTAATGGAGGGAATTCCAGGATTTTGACCTAGCCACAGTGAAGGAACAGCAATATGTTTCCAAGTCAGAATGGTGAGTGACTTAGAGGGGAACATCCAGGTGGTGGTATTCCCAGGTATGTGCTGCTCTCGTCCTTTTAGATAGTAGTGGTCGCGGGTTAGGAAGATGCTGCCTAAGGAGCTTTGGTCAGTTTCTCCGGTCAGTCTTGTGGATGGCACACATGGCTGCTACTGTTCATTGATGGTAGAGGGATTAAATGTTTGTGAAAGGGATTCCAATCAAGCAGGTTGCTTTGTCCTGAGTGGTGTCAGGCTTCTTGTGTGTTGGAGCTGCACTCAACCAGGCAAGTGGAGAGTATTACAACACACTCCTGACCTGTGCCTTGTAGATGGTGGGAGGCTTTGGGAAAGCTAGGATTCCTAGCTTTTGATCTGCTCTGGTAGCCGCAATATTTGTATGTCTAGTCTAGTTCAGTTTCTGGTCAATGGGAACCCTCAGGATGGTGATAGTGGGAGATTCAGCAAAGGTCAAGTGATGATGTTTTGGTTCTCTTCTTTGGAGATGGTCATTGCCTAACTCTTATGTGGTACGAATGTTACTTGCCACTTGTCAGCCCAAACCTGGATTTTGTCCAGGTCTTGCTGCGTTTAGACACAGACTGCGATAGCACCTGAGGAGTCGCAAATGGTGCTAAACATTGTGCAATCATTAGCGAACTTCCCCATTTCTGACCTTTTGATAGAAGGAAGATCATTAACTCCCTCAATTTATCTATATGATGTCAAAGATGGGAAAGTGATGAATTTGGTGATGAAATGCATCTGCCACGAAGACAACACAAATACAAAAACAAATTAAATGGATGTTGACTGAATGTCCAACAGTGAATAACCAATTTAAATTTGTCTCCTTTTTAAAGTTTCCACTCTCCCTGTTCTTGTTCTGTATTCTCATATTTTGTCTTTTCTATGTTGTTGAGATTTAACAAATGAGTTCCAAGAATACTGGACTCAGTTGGCACTTACTATGGCAGTGAGTGTGCATATAAAACACCCTGAAATACAGCTCCAAATTAGAGACAACTCAGAATATATTTGGTTTTTTTTGACATTATGTAGGAATTGTTGAACACGAGGAAGGCTAAAAAATGAATGGTTAATAAACTACTTCCTTGCTTTTACTCTACTCCAACCCTTTTATATTAATTTTCTTTCTAAATTACCTTTTTTTTATTATTGCATTTGTGTTTCAACTTAGTTATTCTTGCCCATTCATTTTGGGCAATTAGAGGAGTTGCTGCTTTCTATTTAGCATTGTCCTTTCTATCCAAATGCAGAATTACTTAACAGTATTGCTTCATCAGACAGTATCTAAACAATTCATTGTTCTTAAAAAATTAAATCATACCAGATAATAGAACACATTATCACTTCAGTATGAAATGAAATGAAAATCGCTTACTGTCACAAGTGGGCTTCAATTGGAGACAACTCCCATTCTCTCTCTTCAGTATTTCTTTTTCCAATAACTTTACTTTTACTGAAAGGACACCATATGTTTCAAGAGTGCAAGCAGATAGGAAAATGGTTTGACACACATTAAATCCAGACCAACTGGTGTTTGGAGGGGGGTGATTGGCATTTAATTTTCTTTAAATATATTGTCACCGACACATACCCTTCCTCCCTGTTGTATTGTTAGGTCATTAATACCATGTTTTCTCTTTCAAGACTGCATTTGTTGCCTTTGTTTTTAAGAGCAATATTTTTATTTTGATTTGGATTGGCCCATTGCTTTTTAAACACGTCAGGGGAAGGAAAGTGGGAGGGGAGATGGAATAATTTTCCAACACACCCAGGTGATGGTTTATTAATTCATATTTTTAGGTGAAACCAGGAAACAGGTGTGTGAGCAATGGAGAGGTAGGTGTGTTCTGTGGGAAGAAAGTTGGGATGGGGGCCACCCTTGGGGTACAGAGGAACCCACCTGGAGGGCCAGTTTTGAATCCGAGTTTTGTAGTCTTATAAAAATCATGTAGTTCCGAGCTTCACCACTTGTACACTGGTAAGATCTAAACAGATGATTTTTGAAATTTCATCAGCTGCAATTGCTTTGTGCGAGTGCCTCTGCTGCTGTGTGTAGCTCATATATTCAATGGAGTGTAATTGCATCATTTGCTGAATTAGGTTATACTGATGATCTGTATACTGTACCTATTCGTGCCGACAGTCCAAAGTTGAGCAATATTTGTTTTAAATTGAAGAGGGGAAAACTCTTGTATTTGCCTGTTGTGGGTTGCTCAGTAACATAACCGTATAAAATCTGTTTATGTTTTGGTGAACCAGCTAGAGTTTTAACTATGGACTGCAAAGTCTATTACTTCAAAGTTTTTCTGAATTGTAATTTTTGTTTTCATTTCGGCTGGGAATTGCCATGATCTGTATAATAATCTCTTGGAGAATATAGCTAATCAGCAATTTGTGGTTGTTTCATGTTCTAAACCGCGAAGAGAGAATCTCAACAGATGCTCTCTTTTCAAGCTATGTGCTTTTCTTTGGGACCACTTGTCAGCAATAATGTTTTAAAATTTATTTGTTCAAATTAATAAAGAGAACCAACCAAGCTCTGTTTTGTGAATTGTTCTAAAATGTATTGGAGCAGGGCAGTGAAGAGACATATCTCCATTGGGAGCCTATTGCTAGGGAATAGTGGTTAGCCATCCCTCGATGGTTCTTGTTTACAGCCCCAGGGATTTAATCTGAGTTCCACTGTATTCAACCTAACGAGGCCTGTTTTCCCAGGCTTTCATTTGGTAATGTATTCCATAGCTAAATTTAAAAATTTTACATCAGTAAATGCAAACATATGTACGTGTTAATTATTGACAGTTTTGTGACAATGTTCGATACTGGTCCTTTTTTTATGGCGTTAAAATGATATTAAATTCATCTAATGTTGGTTTTGCACATTGATCTGTTTGCCAGAAAACAAACATTCACTTTCTCTTCCAATTGTGATTGTAAGTTGTGTGTAACTGTTAAAATGGTTTCTCCGCTCTTTTAACGTCTTTTAATTCCCTACTCTACTCGGGGGAATTGGACTAAAAGAAACGTGAAATTGCTATGAAAAGTCATTTTCCGACAATGGGCTGAAAAATAAATCCCCTCTCCTCGCACAATTAGAAATTATCTAAGAAATGTATCTTCTTTTACAACAGCATAATATAAAAGCAAATTACTGTAGATGCTGGAATCTGAAACAAAAACAGAAAATACTGGGCAATTTCAGCAGGTCTGTGGAGAGAGAAGGGAGCTAACGTTTCGAGTCTGAATGACTCTATCAAAGCTGGAGAAAACTGGAAATAGGGTCAGGTTTATATTGTAGTTGAGGGGTGGATCAGTGGGACTGGATAGAGGGCGAGTGATAGGTGGAGATTGACAAAGATGTCGAGGACAGAAAGACAAAAGGAATGTAAATGTAGGTGATTAAGGCTAAGAAGGGTGCGAATAGTGGTGCATAAAGAGATTAGAATGTGTGAATGGCAGAACAAAAGTGAGCAATGTGTCAAAAGGCAACTAGTTGTGGAGGGAGGGGGGACAATGGTGAGGGAAAAGATCAGTGGAAGAAATGAAAATAAAGTGATAGAAATAAAAATCGGGTGACGGTTGAGGAGAGAGATCTCAGTCTGAAGTTGTTGAACTGAATATTAAGTCCAGAAGGCTGTACCGTGTCGAATCGGAAGGTGAAGTGCTGTTTCTCCACTTTGCGCTGGGCTTCAATGGAACATTGCAACAAACCACGGGAGGGCGAATGGACGTGGGAGCAGGATAGTGAGTTGAAATGGCAAGCCACAGGAGGGTCTGGATCCTGCTTGCGGACAGATGGGAGGTGTTCTGCAAAGCAGTCACCCAGTCTGCGTTTACCCTCTCCAATGTAGAGTGGACCGCATTGGGCAGCAAATGCAATCAACCAGATTGAAGGAGGTGCACGTGAAGCACTGCCTCACTTGAAAAGACTGCTTGGGTCCTTGGATGGTGAGCAGGCACCTTCTGCAGGGGAGGTGCTGTGGGAAGAGGGTGAAGAATGATGAGGAGTGGACCAGGGTATCCTGGAGGGAATGGTCCCTGCGAAATGCTGACAGGGGAAGTGAGGGGAAGATTTGTTTGGTGGTGGAATCATGCTGGAGTTTGTGGAGAATGATTCTTTGAATGCGGATGCTGGTGTGAAGGTGATAGAGGGGTGGAAATTGGAAGTGAAATTAATAAATTTTCCAAGGATATTCTTTTCGTTGACCAAGTGCAGGTACCAATTGTATTTGCAAAATTGTGTGATTTTTGTGGTGATATGTATCGCTGTAAATACACAAGGGGTTAATGTAAATACACTACGACTTAGTAAACACTAGAGGGAGTGCCAGAGACGTCATGACATGTAGACATACAGCTAATGGACATATAGAATAGGACACGACCAATGGGCAGTCAAGACACCCAGAGGTGACACTACCACAAGGGGGCATTACACAACCTGTGTATAAGGACAGGGCACACATGCTCTGTCTCTTTTCCACAGGCGACACAGAGAGTAGCACAGGGGCAGATCAGAAGCATCACACCCCCACGTGGCTTAGAGCAGGCTAGTTAGTTAAACTGAGTTACTAAAGCAAGATTAGCAGGAGAGTCAAACTCATGGGTTCAATAAATCACATTGAACTTACTTCAAATTCTGGAGTATCGTTTGGTCAAAGCTGCATCGAGTTGTCACCTGTGTTATCCCAGAGTACATAACATAACGTGCTACCAGTAGTGTCTGTTGAATCTATATCGTTCAACTCAGCAAGATCCGTTACTAACAGCAACAGCGCCCAGGCAAGGTGACCGAGATTCCGGTTCCTCAGCAGCACAGGTACCACGGCAATCTCCGTGCCAACTGACGTGCATTCATGCAGAGATTTGAGATTTACATGGTAGCATCCGACCTAGATGGCGTGGCCGATGCTGAGAAGATAGATCTTCTACTCAGCATTGCGGGTGAATGTGCAACAGCAATCTTCAACTCCTTCAAGTACTCCAAAGGGCAGGACAAGAGAGACTTCCAGACAGTCCTGGACAAGTTTGAAAACTACTGCGAGGTGAACACAACAGAAATCGGTAAAACTGGCGCCTATACTCTCCTGGAGGCAAAGGTAGGCTTGCAGCAGAGGCAAACGGCAATTTTGATTGGCAGCCATCTTGCGCAAGAAGCCACACATGCGCAGTTCCTGAGAAGACGCGAACCGGCGAAACAGTGTTTTGCGCATGCGCAGTTGCGAAAAGAGCGCACAGTGAAGGAAAAACGATCTGCGCATGCGCAATCCATTTCTACGTCACAAGCATCAGGACGTCAGAGGCCCCAGACCACGCCCACTTAAGGGGAAATGACTGAAAATAAGTGAAAAAAAATTTTAAAGCCAGAAAACCACAATTCTTTCACCTGGAACGACAGCACAATGCCTGAACTTCGACCGGTAGCTGAAAGTAACCGCCGCAGAACCCTGCAACAAGCAGTTAGCACCACCCTAAGAGATGATTTAGTCCTTCAAGACTACGACTCAGACGATGATTTCATCATTGGACGTGGCGACCTCAGTACCAAATCCAAACCTCAATGAGATGTGTTGAACATTGAAGCATCCAACACAGTCATGGACGAGTTCTTTGGATTTGAGGATCCTCAGCCCAGCATAGACGACATCCCGACCCATGAGTACAGGATTCTGCTGTGCCCTGACGCCAAGAGACAGAGAGCAGTACAAGCCCACAGAGTGCGGCCTGACTCCAAGAGAGTGGTCCACGCACCACAAAGAGTCCCCGACTCCCGTGAGTGGTCCACGCACCACGAAGAGTCCCTGACTCTTCACAGAAAGCGATGACAGACTCCACAGAGAGAGCGGTACAAACCTCCACAGCGAGCTCGTTGACAGACTCCACAATGGAAGTAACGCAAGACTCGAGAGCGCAGACGCTGCATGAACAAGGCCATGAACGTCTAGCAACCTTACCTGAGCAACTAGCAGCAGACGATGCAAGTCTGCCATGCTCAAGTGCACAGCAAGACAACTATGACAGTCTACCACTCTCACGTGAACAACAAAAAGACTATGAGAGTCTACCTAGCTTATTTGAGCCACCAGAAGAAGACTGACAGTCTACTCAGGTCATCTAACCGACAAGAAGACATTGGAGGTCTACCCACTATGTGCGACAAGTGACAAAGGCTTCACCATTCCCATACAAGATGTGCGACATCTCAGTGAGATTGTCAGATCTCAGCTAGTATGTACAAAGGCATTCAACAATCAAAGTGAGGCTACTAGTGACTCCAATGACACTGCGTTAATTCAAGCCTCATCTAATCAAGCCTCTCCATAAGAACCAGAAAGGGCTCCAGACGGGGAGCATCGACAAGCCAAAGATGATTCGAGTGAACCGGACATGACTCCAAACGGGCACAACAATAGAACAAGAACTGATACGACATGGTACAACTCTGCCCATGAAGGACAATGTTACTGCTCAGCTCAGAACAATAGCGAGAGTGCAAACATACCATGGCATGTCAACGCATCTTACCAATTCATGTTTGCTACACTACGGCCCCGCAAACCAGCTTTCAGGAAAGGTGTCAGCAAGAATTGCTGCCTCAAGCATTAAAAAAAAAAGAGTCCACCTCAGACAATGAAGTGAATTGACCATTTGAACATCTCCTGATGACTGCTTGGTTACATAAACACCAGGACACTGACTGCGTTCACAAGGGAATGACAACATCAACATCGACACTTCCATAACAGCACAAGAAAGCCACTCGACGTGTAAATTCATGAACTTTGGATTCCTAATTATTATTTGGTGTTGTATAATCCTCAATGTCATCATAACTATTCTTTGCTCTTGTATTGTCATCACAGTCGTCATGCCTTGTACATGTCATCACTTATTTACCTGTTTTTGTTCAATTTTTTTTTTTAACACTGCAGGAAATATGTAACACAAAAAAAGGGGATGTGGTGATGTGCACCATTGTAAATACACAAGGGGTTAATGTAAATACACTACGACTAAGTAACACTAGAGGGAGCACCAGAGACGTCATGACATGTAGACATGCAGCTAATGGACACATCGAACAGGACACGGCCAATGGGCAGTCAAGACACCCAGAGGTGACACTACCACAAGGGGGCATTACACAACCTGTATATAAGGACAGGGCATACATGCTCTGTCTCTTTCCACAGGCGACACTTCGAGAGTAGGACAGGGGCAGATCAGAAGCATCACACCCACCACGTGGCTTAGAGCAGACTGGTTAGTTAGACTGAGTTACTATAGCAAGATTAGCAGGAGAGTCGAACTCATAGATAACTGTGCTAATGGTTCAATAAATCACATTGAACTTACTTCAAAGTCTGGAGTATCTTTTGGTCAAAGCTGCATCGAGTTGCAGCCTGTGTTATCCCAGAGAAAATAACACAATTTTAACTCCTCTTTTTCTTCTCCCGGCCCTATCTTCCCATTATCGGAGAAACACCATATCTGTTAGTGCAAGCTGTGCTGCAGTATTGTCGATATAAAGGAATTGAGGTGGTCTGATTGTCAGCGAAACTACTCTGACTGTCCCTATGAGTTTGACTTTGTTGCTGCTTTCAGGAAGGTTAAATGTGTGTGCCAATTTCCATCCATTTATTGCGGGCTTTCTTTAGTGGAATTTGGGATTGTGAGTCTTTCTCTTGTCTTAAACTTGAAGGAAAGCATTGTCAGCGAGATCTTCTGGCTGTTGGCCTACATTGGGATTTTCCGGTCCTGTCGAGGACATATCTCCACCATATGTTTCCCAGTAGTGTGAGGTGAATTAAATGGAAAATACCATTGATGGTGGTGGGTTCGGCTGGTCCAACAGCCAGCTGCCTCCGGCGCTGCGAAAGACCCTGCAATGTCTTTCTTGCAAGTAGGAGTTTCAGCTGTACAGGATAACAATACGTGGCACAGTGGTTAGCATTGCTGCCTCAGTCCAAAGATATGTAGGCTAGGTGGATTGATCGTGATATATTGCCCCTTTGTGACCAAAGGAGTGCAGGTGAGGTAGGATTGCAGTGATCGGGCAGGGGAGTGGGCCTAGGTAGGGTGCTCTTTCGGAGGGTCAGTGCAGACTCGATGGGCCAAATGGCTTCCTGTACTGTAGGGATTCTATGGATTAAGGAGTGACTTAATTCACCAACTTTGCACTGCCTTTTAAAATTTGATTTGTATCACGAGTGTAAATAAGTATAAATCTGAGCCATCAGCCTGCAGAATCACCAGCATATCACAGCAGTGCTGGAAGATATTCTAGATCTTGTTTACTTTTGCATTATGTTTAATGGATACTGTTCCGTCTCTATAATTAATTTTGATAGGCTGCTTTACTGGACCCTGTATATATTTCAATATGCCTTTATTAGCTCAAGACTGAGATTTGTTCTCGGACTCTAACTTCCGTAAATCATTCCGAATACTTTGCACTCCCTCCTTATTCTCATAGTCCCTTCACTCCATTATTACCTTCTGCACTAGCGAATAAACTGCATGCTTCATTTCTTTGCCATAAAATCTCAGCTCACAGTAACTTGGCAGTTTGATCCCGTCTTGCATGCCCACACATACCTCCTGCTTCTCCAACTCCCATTTGCCACTCCATTATCGTTCCCTGCATTTTGCTGTCAGTGGCCACATTTAGTCTCTACAAAATTACCCATTTGCAGCTCTTTCTTTGCATCTCTCCACCTTGCCACTTCTGCCTTGCTTTCTTAAAAACATTTCTATTTGAATGTTATTCCTACTACCCCGCTATCAATCTTTTATTGATTCCTTTACCCCATCCCACCCTTCTATTTGATCGCCAAAGTTTTCTTCCGTCCTTTAAGGCGCTCTTAAGTGTACAGCAATTTTATTTTCTCTGCAGGTTGTTTAGATTTCACTTTTTTTACAAGTATATGTAATTTTCTTCACTGCTATGCATTAGTCATAACATTTATTAGCTAATATTGTACTTGTGAACTAGAATTCTTTAGATGTTGAATGGATTTTACAGTTCAAATTTTTATACAATGATATGGAAATGAAAATATGGGTTAAAATAGCTTTTAGTTTTACTTCTGGTTACAAAAATGCTGTTTTGGTACACGGGCAATCTTATACATAGAATGACACAACACAGTGGGAGACCATTTGGCCCATCTCTCCTGTGCTGCCTCTTGAATGAGCTAGTCAATTAATCCCCAAAACCTCTGTTACCATACGCTGTAATTTTTTTCCCCCTTTAAATATTCATCTAATTCCCATTTGGAAGTTACTATTGAATTTGCTTCCACTACCCTTTCAGGCACTACATCTAAATCAAAACAACACAGCAATTTAAATCCTCATGTCGCCTCTAGTTGTTTTGCTGGCTCTTCTGCCACTGGAAACACTTTATTGCTCATCCAGCAACTCATAAACTAGCTAAGATTGGCAAGGCGACAATATGATGAAATGATTTGATACTTATGCGATCTGAATAAGTAATAAATTTATCAGCGCAACATTTTATTAGACACCGATGTGAGCTACAAAGCCTTAATCGTTTTTTGCTACTGCTCCATGGTCAACTTGTGTTATTGAAATCAAGTCAATGTGACTGAATGCTGCATGGCATGTCGGTCATGATGATTTATATCCCTCTAACAGCAAGGGAAACGAAGATTCCATTCATCTCTGCTACATCCTTCTCTGTGGTTGTCAGCTGCAAGATGTTTGGAGGATCCATTTCAGTTAACTTCTTGGTGGTCTGAGCTCTCTCCTCTTTCAAAGAGGGAAAGAATAGACCTTTGAACATAATGGCAAGTGTTCATCCAATAGACGGAGGGTGACTAAGTCAGTGACATGGCTTTTCAAATGGCTGAGGGTGAGTGCAAGTAGTGACTCACAAATGGAGATGTGCGAGAGTGCAACGAGAAGAAGGGGTAAACCAGGAAGGTAAGTGCGTGTGAGTAATGTGTTCAAGTAGACCTGACTAAACAAAATGAGGAGGTGGGGTCATGTGGATATATTGACCTCCTGTTTCCTGACCTGGTTAGGCCATTAAAGGGCTTTTTACACTGAATCCAGCAGCGTGTTACCATACCCCTGTTGCTGCTGACCACCTTCACTACCTTCAGCCACCCCTTATTGCTGTTCATTGCAGAATTCTCCTTCCCATTTGTAGGTAGATAGAGTATATCTCTCCTGACTCCTCATAGCCATCAGCACCACACCCAAGAAGATGTCACTCAAATGAGGTATAACTTTGATCTGGCTCTCGCTATTGTGATACATTCTTCTCTTTGGTTCCCAACTTTAAATTCTCTCAAACTGCGCGTATGGAGTGACTCCATAAATACTGGGGTTGAGGTTATGCCATGTGGGCTGACATTACTTTGTTGCCACCGATTGGACGGGAAATCTGAAGTAAAACTATAATGAAGGGCCGAGTTAAAAAGTTATTGCCAAATGTGCTGCATTCATTTCTGGGTTTCCTGAGCACTATTTTACCCCCTAATGGCACCCAGTGAGTTGCAGAACTAAAATTAGGGCCAGTCTGTCCACTATCGTTATGTAGCTTTTAATTAATACACAAGTCAGTACTTATTTTCATAATGCATAAAATCAATGTAGTTGAAATTAACCCATGTTAGCAAATATCAGATTTTTATTCCCTTATTGTTTTGTGGCAGGAGTGGTGACGAACAATTTGTTTCTACAGTGAATACTTTTGTCCTCTTTGAGAGAGATTATCTTGGAGTTAATTAACCGATTGGTGTGATGAAATTGAATCAATCATTAGAAATCTGGCAGTTTATCTAGGATGCTACAGTGATCACACAGCCCCTTAAAATCAATTCCTGAAGTTGCCGTGAGCGTTTTTTTGTTAAAGTAAAATATTCAGCGAAACAACAGGCTAAAAATTAAAATAGTAGCTTATAATTCAAATTCCTTGCTACTCTGAAGAAAAGATAATTGACACACAATTTCAATTTCCAACGGTTGTGAACGTCTGTGGTTAATGTGTTTTGTGACCACTTTCATTTGTACACAGTTGGTTCACTACACTCATTTCATGTGTCTTTGTATTATGGAACCAATGAACTGTCTAAATCTATAGAGTTACCAGACCTCATTGAGATAAAAAATTCTCAAAACAGATAGAAATGTAATTAGTTATAGGACATTTTTTAGAAATATCTAATGTAAATTATACAGCATGATGGGGCAGATTGTGAGTTGGCATCACTTTAAGTAACTCAATTTAAGAAGGTAATGCATTCATCATGCAGTAGTTTCTGTATGAGCAATGTACGATTGCATACTTCTGTATAATGCCACATTGGATCCAGTGTTATTGTTAACCACTTTGGTTACCTGAAGTCTAACCACAATTACTCATTTCCAGAGAGGGACACTTAATCTTTTTAATTGGAAATATAAATATTCTTGATGGGGCAATCCTGCGTGTGGTGAAGACTTTCTGCATGATAAGTTAAGGAGTAGAACTGATGTACTAAACAAAAAATACTGTCTTGTGGCGATTCTTCATTGTAATGTATCAACATACTGGATGAGCGTCAGATTATCATGGGGAAAAATTACAAGTACACCATTTCTTTCAATGTTTCAGATGTTGAATTGGAGGCTACCTGTGTGACTTCCAGATTAAGTGCACTTTCCTTTTGGAAGTTGAATGATTCTTCTTGTGCACATTGTCAAATAATTTATTTTGTGGGAATCTGGGAAAATGTGAAGTTAATTTTAGAAGGGAGAACAAAACAGCAGTGTATTATTTAAATGGAGAAAAACTGCAACAGAAAGGGACTTGGGATACTTGTGCACGAAACATAGAAAGCTAATTCATAGGTGTAGCAAGTAATCAGGAAGGCTAAAGGAATGTTGGCCCTTATTTCAAGGGGGTTGGAGTATAAGTGTACAGAAGTCTTATTGTAACTGTACACAGTACTTGTGAGACCGCATCTCGAGCACTGAGAGTAGTTTCGGTCCCCTTATTTAAAGAAAGGTATTATTTCATTGTAGGCAGTTCAGAGAAGGTTTACGAGGATGATCCCCGGAAAGGAGGGATTGCCTTATGAGCAAAGTTTAAACAGCTTGAGTTTCAACTCATTGGAATTTTGAAGAATGAGGGACAATTGAAACATACAGGATTCTTAAGAGGCTTGACTGAGTAAATGCTGAGAGGATTTTCCCTCATGGGACAGCCTAGGACCAGGGGGCATAGTCTCAGAATAAAGAGGTGCCAATTCAGGACTGGGACAAGGAGGAATTTCTTCTTCTTTGAGGGTTTTGAGTCTTTGGAACTCCTTGCCACAGAGAGCTGTGGGGCAGAATCCTTGTATATATTTAAGGCTGAGTTAGGTAGATCCTTGATCAGCAAGGGAATCGAGAGTTATGGGGAAAGAGCAGGAAAACGGACGTGAGGAATCAACCATGATCCTATTGAATGGGGATGCAGGCTCGAGGGACCGAATGTCCTATTTCTGTTCCTATTTCTTATGGTCTTATTTTCCTTATTTTTCCCTTGTGTATTGATCCGAAGGGAATTTGGCAGCAGCTAGGACAACATCTTCTACGAGAGTGAATATATTGTTTGTAAAGCAAGTTTGGAGTTACCAGTTATCCTATTCATTATAATAGATTTTTGTCCTTGGATTTATTGTAGTTTTAATGGTTTGTGTTTATAATATTAAAGAAAAATACTGTGAGCTCAAATATTGTGTTCTGCATAGTTCCTTATATTTGCTGAAAAGCATGATTGATAATCTCAGTTTGTGCCAGAGCAGCAGGGTAGCATGGTGGTTAGCATCAATGCTTCACAGCTCCAGGGTCCCAGGTTCGATTCCCGGCTGGGTCACTGTCTGTGTGGAGTCTGCACGTCCTCCCCCTGTGTGCGTGGGTTTCCTCCGGGTGCTCCGGTTTCCTCCCACAGTCCAAAGATGTGCGGGTTAGGTGGATTGGCCATGCTAAATTGCCCGTAGTGTCCTAAAAAGTAAGGTTAAGGGGGGGTTGTTGGGTTACTGGTATAGGGTGGATACGTGGGTTTGAGTAGGGTGATCATGGCTCGGCACAACATCGAGGGCCGAAGGGCCTGTTCTGTGCTGTACTGTTCTATGTTCTATGTTCTATATGACTTGAAATGGTACGCCTTTTGACAGCACAAAATATTCCGAGGTAATATCCTCAAAAGTTGGAGAAGTTGGCCGGTTGTACATCATTGCTGGTCATAATGGGCAGGATGAGAGTTGTGCATTATTGAGGGTCAGTCTGTCTGACATTCTGCTCAATGTCGGACAAACTGAACAGTTTCTCGTCGTTACCTTTTCCGGGCCCCTAATGACTTTGAATACATTTATCGAATCTCCTCCCAGCCTTATTTTCTCTGCAAACAGCCCTGACTTCTCCAGTGTATCTTCATAACTGATGTTCCTCATCACTGGAACCAGTCTCATGAATCTTTTCTGCACTCCCTCTAATACCTTCACATCTTCCGAAAGTGTGGCATCTAGGATGATTGTGATACTCTAGCTGAGGCTGAACTGGTGTATTACACAAATTCAACATAACCTCCTTATTCTTGCACTCTATCCTTGCTCTTGTAGTCTATGCCACTCCTAATGAAGTCCAGCATACTGCATGTTTTATTTAGTTTTAATTTTTAAAATAAATTTAGAGTACCCAATTCTTTTTTGTTTCCAATTAAGTGGCAATTTAGCATGGGCTACCCTGCACATCTTTGGGTTGTGGGGGTGAGATCCACGCAGACACTGGGAGAATGTGCAAACTCCACACGGACAGTGACCCAGGGCTGGGATCGAACCCGGGTCCTTGGTGCTGTGAGACAGCAGTGCTATCCATCGTGCCCCTCCATACTGCATGTTTTATTAACTACGCTCTCAACCTGTTGTCTCACCTTCAAAGGTGTATACATAAATTGTTTAAGAACCATTCCCACCCAGAAAAACACTCCAGATACTAAATTAATTTGTTCAACAAACACATCAGACAATGTTCTACTTTCACATCAACTGGCAGGAATGCCATTTCGTGAGCGTGCTCCAAGCTATTGATTTTGTCTAAAATGGAAAACTTTCCTATCCCTGGATGAAAACAAGTTGACTTCTTTAGTGGTAGGTTGCAATAAACAACACTGAGGTAAGAGTGATCTTTAGTGCTTCGACTGTGCATATCTTACCATAATGAATGCCTTGGGCAGCACGGTAGCACAGTGGTTAGCACAATTGCTTCACCTCGCCAGGGTCCCAGTTTAATTCCCGGCTTGGGTCACTGTCTGTGCGGAGTCTGCACGTTTTCCCCGTGTCTGCGTGGGTTTCCTCCAGGTGTTCCGGTTTCCTCCCACAAGTCCTGAAAGACATGCTGTTAGGTGAATTGGACATTCTGAATTCTCCCTCTGTGTACCTGAACAGGCGCCGCCGGAGTGTGGTGACTAGGGGCTTTTCACGGTAACATAATTGCAGTGTTAATGTAAGCCTACTTGTGACAATAAATATTATTATTGATGTAGGATCTTGGCATCCTAATCTGCTCCTGTGTTTGGTAGCATATTATTGGACCTTTCTGTAGTCAGCTGTGCTGCTTAAGATGCCCGTTGAATGTAGATGAATATTAGATAAGCATTTTGCTTGTGGCATGCAAAAATTGTTTGCAGAACTTGATGACTATCCTAGTATAACTCCAAGAACCAAACATATCTGTTTGCAGGGTGGTTTGACATGCACAGGGCTTCTTGAAATATAAGGAGGCATGCTGGGGCACAAATAGCCACCTAAGCTCCATTAATAGGGTGTATCATGTACCCAAACTTCCTAGCAGCCGTGCAACAGGATTTGTCCAATTTCTCTGTGTCCATAAGGGTTCCAGCCTGTGGAAAGATTTGCATTTTACAGTTTATGGTCTTAAGGAGGCACATGGTTTTCAATGCTCATTGAGATTGTGTGCGCAAGATTAGAATTGTTCATTTAGATCAAATAGGTGCATTTGGAGCATTTGTCACTTGTCAGGAACAATCCCCTTTCACTCTGGTATTAGAGATTGCTTTTAATCCTGCTGTTTAATGTTCAACCCTGTAAAATGTCAGTTGTTAAAGGTGCCATAAATATACTGTGTTCTTACGCATTGTCCTGTTGAAAACTAAGATTACATCTGCAATACATTGTGGATATTGATGAAGGTAACCCTGTAAGTAGGTAAACATGCATTTTTTCCACAAACATATTTCTGGAGTACATTTGATTGAAACATAATTATGAACCCAACTGTTAGTTGTCTTCATTCTCCTTTACCCATCATCCCTTACTCCCTTACATTTGACGGACTGCTTTTGTTTTGAATGCACTTTCTGTTGGATTGTGTGAACTGGTCATTCATTAACTACTTGTTTTGTTTCTTATTGACTTGCTCATCTGTCTTGTACTTTTATTGAATGATTTGCAATGAGTGATTCTTATTCTTTGCTTAATTTTTATCTTGTTTTGTGCTTTCCACTTTACAGGCATGCACTATGGATATGTTGCTAATAATCAAGTTAATTCAGCACCGAGTCCCTTGTCATCAACTTCAGATGATGAGGATGATGATGATGAAGCAGGTGTGCTTTATGTTTTAACAGATGTCCTATATGTTGCATGTGCTGAATTCATTTGCTGTAAATCATTGACTAATACAGAATTTTAATGACTGCAAAGGCCACATTCCTTATTACTTCAGGGAGCAATATCTTCTGCATTGAATAAATAATGGTGATCAAGTACAGTTTATTAAGGTACAATATGTATGAGAATCAAAGTAAGTTGTAGCTCTGAGTAGAAGGGGTTTATCAGGTACTAATTCAAGGTACCATAATCAGAGAGTGGTTTGTGCTGTATGAAGTGATTTTATTTCTCTGTAAAATACTGATCCATCCTTGTAGGGTGAACATCCTATGGTTTTCAGTTTTTTGGAATGAGAGTAATTTATATGTAAGTACTTTTTCCAAGGGAGAACTTGGAAATTTGTACGGCACTTCACACCTCTCAGAGCATCCCAAAGTGCTCTTTATTAAATGGGTTGGTTTAAGGAACCATTGTGACATGCAGCAGCCCAGTGTTTGCACAACTATGTTCCACAAACAGCATTAAATTGAATGAGAAGCTAATCTGCTTTGCTGGTATTGACTATGGGGTGAATATTGACCAAAATAACAGGAGAACTCTGCTTTGAATAAGGCCATGCGATCTTTAAGATTCATTTGAACCAGTGGTCAGCATTGCTGCCTACGGCGCTGAGGACCCGGGTTCGAATCCCGGCTCTGGGTCACTGTCCGTGAGGAGTTTGCACATTCTCCCCGTGTCTACGTGGGTTTCACCCCCACAACCCAAAAAAATGTGCAGGATAGGTGGATTGGCCACGCTAAATTGCCCCTTAATTGGAAAAAATAATTGGGTACTCTAAATTTAAAAAAAAAAAATTAATTTGAACAAAAAGCTGGGGTTAATGCCTCAAACAAAGCACGGCACTCCTGACAATGTGGCATAGCTTCAGAACTGCACTTGAATACTACATTAGATTATTTTTTCACTTACTGAAGTGGATCCTGAACCCACATGGCATGAAGTAACGGAAACCAATGACTGGGCCAGGAAGTGATGCAGAATTTAACATTAGCTACTTCAGTACAGACATAGAGTAGCTTGAATTTAGAAAAAAAGTATAGAGATAGAGAAATAAAGACCAGGACTGGTTGCAACACAAGTAAATTAAAAATAGAGAGCAATGAGGTTGACGGGGCATAAGACAGACTCTGTTTTGGGAAAATAAACTTCTGCATAAGCAACTTGAGTTGAGATATTGAAAGTAATCCAAATTACGCCCTAAACCATGAGCAATTTAACATTTCTTTTGAAGATCAGTGCTGATACTACTGTACTTGTCATATGTATTCATTCACTCTGTGGATTTTGAAATTATATTTTGAATATAATTCAGTGTTATAGCTTTTATAAACTGATACTTGATTGGTGGCCATAACTTGCAGTCTTTTCAAATTTAACTTTACTGGAAATGATTTATAGCGTCATTATTGAGTTTTCAGTTCCATACTAGTAAACCCCTTTATTTTTTATCTTGCATTCTTTATTTTGCATGTTTTGTTGAAAAGTATTTTTATTTGCATTTTTCAAATTTTATATATAAACAATAAAATAATAAACAAACTCCCCGAAACTCTCTTCGTCCCCACCCCCCTCCGAACTCTGTGCTGCACAACCCCACAACAGAGAGACATCCCTCACCTAGTTCCCCCTCGCCCCCACCTAACAAGTAACAGTGACCAGCTCTTTGAAGTACAGAATAAACGTCTGTCACCTCTGGTAGAACCCCTCAATTGCCACCCTCCCAGTGTACTTGATGTCCTTGAGATATAAAAATTCCATAAGATCTTCCAGACCACACTGAGGCACTGGGTGGAGAAGCTGACCTCCACTCCAGCAGCACCCGCCTTTGAGCAATCAATCAGTGAGACGAAGGCCAGAATGTCAGTCCCCGCCCCAGTCTGCATCTCTGGCAGGTCCAACACCGCAAATATGGCCCCGAGGGGACAAGGCTTCAGCTCAATTTGTAGAATTGCCGACATGGTGCTGAAGAAGGAGGCCTAGAACCCCACAAGCCTTAGACACAACCAGAGCATGTGCACATGATTAGCCGGGCCCCTCCACACTGTACACACTCCACTTCCACTCCTGCAAATAACCTGCTCATCCTGGATTTGCTCAAATGGGGCCCTATGCACTACCTTCAACTGTGTCAACCCTAACCTCGCACATGATGATGTTGCATTCACCATATTGCTGGGGACGAAACAACTATGTTTAAAAGCGCCTCAAATTCAACGACAACTGCCGCCCCTTCATCAACCCCGTCTGATCTTCCCCAATAACCTGAGGGTGACACTCATTCAGCCTCAGTGCTGGAATCTTGGCCAAAATCTTGGCATCCACATTTAGTAAAGAAATCAGGTGGTACAACCCACACTCCACCAGGTCCTTATCATTCTTTAGCAGAAGCGGAATGGACGCTTGCATCATTGTCTCTGGAAGAGACCGCCACGATATTGAATCCTCAATCATCTCCACCAATAATGGTACTAGTCGATCAGCAAACATTTTGTAAAATTCCACCGGGAACCCATCCAACCTTGGTGCCTTTCCTGTCTGCATGCACTCAATCGCTGCTGGGTGTCCTCTACCCCAATGGCTCCTCCAGCCCTTCCCGGTCCTCTTTCTCTACCTTAGGACACTGCAATCCCTCCAGAAATTCCCGCACATCTGGCTCCTCCCCCGGTGGCTCCGACCTGCAGAGGTTCTTATAAAACACCTCGAATGTCTAGTTAACTTTATCCAGCGCCGACACAAGTCCCCCAGCTGAATCCTGAATCTGGACAGTCTCTTGGAGACTGCTTGCTGCCTCAACTGACCGGCCAGGAGGGAAATGGCCATCTCCCATATTCGTATGTTACCCCCCCTCGAGTGCCGCAACTGGTGCACCGCCTTAACAGTGGCTAATGGATCAAATCGCATCTGCAACTTCTTTCTAATATTCAAATGCTCTGGGGTGGGATCACTTGAGTACCTTTGACCACCTCTGAGATCACATCTACCAACTGTTGCTGCTTTTCCCTTGCCTCCCTATCCACCTGTGCCTTGTGCGAGAGTATCGCCCTGCACCACCGCTTTCGGAGCCTCCCAGAGCACTGAGAGCAACACCTCCCCATTCTTGTTAAACTCCACATACTCAGAAATCACCCTGGCCATTTTCACATAAAATCCCAAACCTGCTAACAGCCCCACATCCAAACTCTGTGCTGGCCGCTGGGCCATCCAAAGCCACATCCACCAGGTGCGGAGTGTGGACCTGAAATCGCTTATCGCGCAATATTCCTTTTCCTAAACCTTGGCAGAAGAGACCTCTCCCCATCACAAAAAGTTGATGCCCGAGTACACATTGTGCACTGGAGAGAAAAAAGGCAATTCTCTGCCTCAGTGCCACAAAAACCACCATGGATCCAATCCACCCTTCTTGAATGCTGCCAGTACCTTCGCTAGCCCCAATGTCTTTGGCTTAGACCAATCCAACTCAGAGTCCGAAAGCAATTCAAATTGCCCCCAAAATCAGCTGGTGCGTGTCCATATCTGTGGCTGGATTCCTCCAAAAATGGGGCTATGTCCCCATGCCGGCGTAAAAACGCTGGCGTTTCACTCTTGACTTTCCTTTAAAAAGTCAAGAGCGATTCACTTACCTTCAGGGGGCTGGCAGGGCCCCAGAGCGCTTCTCGCAACTCTGGCAGTGGGTATGGGCATGCGCACAGTGGCGGCTTGCGCCATGACGGACACAGACTGCGAACCGATATCGACAATGTAGGCCCCCCCCGAGATGGCGCGTGCCGGCGTGTCCAAGCGTTCGATCGTTGCCCCGGTCACCCATGAGGCCCCCACCCCATGTGCACGATCCCCCTTCCCCCCCCAAAAGCAGGGCGGCCGCGGACAGAGCGCAGCTGCCACCTGAGGTTCCCAACCGGCAATACGTGGTTAGAACCATGCCGTTGGGAACTCGGCCAGTTTTACCCAGAGAATCGCTGAGGGGGCCCTCTGTCAATGGCCCCACAGCCGCACCGCACAATCTGCGCACGGCCAATTCTCCGGGGACCAGAGAATCGCGGGAGTGGGCCGGGCACGATTCCTGCGTAAACATCAAATCTCCACTCCCACGTTAAAAACGATTTTGGTGTGGGGCTGTGGACCCGCCCCTGGTATGGCTGCCAGCATCCTCTTCATGAATCTCCATCAACTCCACAAACATCGCCTCGAAATATTCAGGCGGCCTCGGACCCTCTTTCCAATATTCCTTTTTGCACCTTTTGACAATCTCACCCAAACGACTCTCAAATGGGACAAATTTGTCCCCCAGGAAATGGATAAAAGAAGCAAAAACCAAGGGCTCTAGCGGGAGCTAACTTGCACGCGAACTCCTTCTACAAGTCGCCACTGGAAGTTTATCCTTTATTTCACATGTTATCGTAATGTTGCTACCAATGGTGACTACTGGAAAAGCATTTTCACAGTTCACTTGGACTTGATTCTTCATGAATGCAGCAGTAAAATAAATGATTTTGTCATCATTACGTTCACTAAGTGATTAAAAATAAAGAGAGTTTACACCATCACTACTCCCATGCCTTGTTGCTATCATAGACTGAATGACTGGAGTTATGCTGATATTGTCCTCCATGCCGAATTTTGCAATGCTGCTTTGAACATATTCCTGGATTACAATTTCTGATGCTTTTACATCATTACTAAAAATAAAAAATTAACTACAATTTAAAAGAAAAAATAAAATTAGATCTTGAGTGAAATGAAATGCTGCATAAATGTTCGATTTGATTTGGCTGTTCAAATATTTTTGACTTCTTTGTGATGAGGTGGGAAAGCAGTTTTATCACTGAAACGGATTCTCATCAGCATCCTGATTTCCACTCGCCATGTTTGACATAGTGACCAGAGTACAAGTAGTCTGTGATCTGAAGAAATCAAACAAGGTTTTATGCTTATTTGTATTTTCTTAAATGATAGTCTTTTCTTCTCTCTTCCTTTCCCAATCGTATCCTGTCCCCTGCTAAAGTCAGACGACTGGCTGAGCCTGATGGTATTTCATCCAAAAAGCTAGGCTTTTTTCTGTGCCAGTGAATTGCAGGGGCAATTGGATATCTGTGCATGCACAGTTTTAAATAGGCAGTTACATAATGATGGAAGCCCATCTGAATTGTTTTCTCTACTGAGCTCTGGAAGACTAAGATCTATTGTAGATCTCCCATACGATCTTTGCTGTAATTGACAAAATACAATCCTAGTCAGACATTGAGCCTGCTTACTTCCTAGCCTGTGTTGCCTGACGAAAGGGTACCAGGGTAGTTGGGCTTATTTCTTTTTGTAGCTGTTTCCCAAGTTGTAAGGAAACTTTTGATAGTTATCTACTCTGTTTTAAGATGGTCAGTAGTTTGAAAGACCATTAAACCAGAGGGTAGATTCAGTGAGGCTGCATTTCTGGAGCACAGCCTTGGTGGAAGTGTTGTTCTGATTTTGACTCATACTCTTGAAGTCTTGTTGCCAGAGCACAGCCTCACTAAATTTGTCAAATGTATTGTACCAGCTGTCTACCAGACCGTCTGATTTGTTTTTTCGCTATGTTTGGCTGTTTATGTTAGCAATAGGGGCATCATGGAAGCTAGAGATGTTGCTGGGCATTAACATTTACATTCGCCTGGTTCGGGGGGGGGGGGGGGGATTGGAGCACAGAGTCTCGCTTTACGCAGACGACCTGCTCCTGTATGTATCGGACCCAGCAGAGGGGATGGAAGAAATCATGAGGATTCTGGGGGAATTTGACCGGTTTTCGGGGTATAAACTAAATATGGGGAAAAGTGAGATGTTTGCGGTCCAGGCGAGGGGACAGGAGAGGTGACTGGGGGAACTGCCGTTTAGAGTGGTAGGGGGAAGCTTTAGATATCTTGGCACCAAGTGGTGTGGGAATGGGAACGGCTGCACAAGTTAAATCTAGTCCGACTAGTAGACCAAATGAAGGACGATTTCCGGAGGTGGGACGCGCTCCCGCTGTCACTCACCGGTAGGGTCAGACAGTGAAGATAACGGTCCTCCCGAGATTCCTGTTTGTGTTTCAGTGTCTCCCCATCTTTATCCCACGGTCCTTTTTTAAACGGGTCAACAAAGTGATCACTGGCTTTGTATGGGCGGGCAAGACAGCGCGAGTAAGGAGGGGGGTGCTTGAGAGGAACCGGGGAGAAGGCGGGCTGGCGCTACCAAACTTCAGTAACTACTATTGGGCGGCGAATGTAGCCATGATCAGGAAGTGGGGGGAGGGTCGGCATGGGAGCATATGGAGGCGGCTTCATGTAAGGCCACCAGCTTAGGGGTGTTGATAACGGTGCCTCTGCCGTTCCCGCCGGCACGGTATTCCACCAGCCCCGTGGTGGTGGCGGCCCTGAGAGTCTGGGGGCAATAGAGGAGGCATGTGGGAGCAGAGCGAGCATCGGTTTGGTCTCCAATTTGTAATAATCACCGGTTTGCCCCAGGAAGGATGGACGGGCATTCCGGAGATGGTAGAGAGTAGGGATTGAGAGGATGAGGGATATGTTTATAGAGGGGAGCTTTCCTAGACTGAGGGAGCTGGAGGAGAAATTTGGATTGGCATGGGGAAATTAATTTCAGGTACCTGCAGGTGCAGGGCTTCCTACGCAGGCAGGTTTCAACCTTCCTGCTCCTACCACCAAGGGGGATACAGGACAGGGTAGTTTCCAGAGGGTGGGTGGGAGAAGGGAGGGTCTCTGACATTTACAAGGAACTTATGGGGTCAGAGAAGACGCAGGCTGGGGAGCTGAAGCGCAAGTGAGAAGAGGAGTTGGGAGGAGAGAATCTATGGGCAGATGCGTTGAATAGAGGCATTGCGTCCACAGCATGTGCCAGGCTCAGCTTGATACAATTCAAGGTCGTTCACCGGGCTCACATGACAGTGGTCCAGATGAGCAGGTTCTTTGGTGTAGAAGATAGGTGTGCGGGACGGCCATGTCCACATGTTCGGGACATCTCCAAAGCTTTGGGGATTCTGGCAGGGGTTTGCAGATGCCATGTCCACGGTGTTAAAAACAAGGGTGGCACCGACTCCAGAGGTGGCGATTTTTGGGGTGTCGGAAGATCCGGGAATCCAGGACGAGAAAGAGGCAGACGTTCTGGCCATTGATTCCCTGGTCGCCCGGAGACGGATATTATTAGCTTGAGACTCAAAGCCCCCAAAGTCGGAGACTTGGCTATCTGACATGGCTAGCTTTCTCTGTTTGGAGAAAATCAAGTTCGCCTTGAGAGGGTTAATGTTAGGGTTCGTCTGGAGATGGCAACTGTTCGTCGACTTCTTTGCGGGAAATTAATCGTCAGCAGAAGTGGGTGGGGGGATCAGTTTAGCTTAGAGTAGGGGGTTTATAGATTCATGTATATTGTTTATTTTGTTGTCGTTGTAAAACCAAAAGAAACTGAAGAAACTAAAAATAATTTACAATCGCTTAAATCATTTGACCCACTTAGACAGATGGTCTAAGTCGCTGGTTGCAACTGAATCCAAGTGATGAATGAATGAATTTTGTTTATATTGCCCTTCAACGCAGAAAGAAAATATCAACAAAGTGGGTATAATCTTTTTCTAAGTGATAATGTAGGTAGAAGTATTGTCTAAGATACTCTGAAGACTGAATTCTACAATCACATTTTTCTCTCTGTTGGCACTACCTCAAAAAATATGTCCAGGGCCATTTAGCAGTTGATTAGATGGCTAACGTGATTCAGACGGAGTAGACCTGCCTCCTCATCCTTTCCCTGAGAGAGGAAGGCCACGGCAAACCACCACTGACTAAACTACCAAGAGAAAGACTCCGGATGAAGCATCAGTAGACAGTGGACCAAGGGCCTGGCAGAGATGGAGCATCGCGGAGTGCCTGGAAATTGCTGGGTTGGGCACGTTAATGATATGCCAATGCCATTTACAGTGCAATTTACATGCCCATGCCGGTGTGCGACATGAAACGCTTTCATGCCACTGTCGAGGCACCAGCTGACACACAATCACATTTCCCCATTCCGGCGGCACTGGACGGAGAAACCCATCCATGAGCTCTAATTTGAAACACAGCTAATCTGAGAGTAGGGCTGTAATCTAAACAATTCAGTTAAGCTTATGTGTCCATTTTTCTAAATGTATTTGAGTGGAGATCTTGCCAATTATCTACTGTTTTTCCACCTTCTGTCTTAGAATGTGAAAAATTATTGACTTTTCACTCTTGATTACTCTCCATGGAACCTTGCTGGAAAGTGCATGTATGAGACTTAGCTGTGTTACACCCCATGGTGGACACTCCATCTGTGTTGAATGTCACATGACAAAATATGCACGGGCTGCTTATGACCATGATACAAAACTGCAGCACCAATTCTTAACTTTCAGCTGATTTAATGCGAAAGAAGAACATGTTCCTGGGGCAGAAGGCGACCTTGATGGAAATCATTAATGTAACTGATGACCGTAGGAGCCTAAAATAACCACCTCCAAGTTAAATTATTAGTTGTAATATGCAAAATGTTATCATTAACCTAAAATAACCTGGCTATTGAGGTTATCTAGCTGTATAAAAGATTATAATTTCTAATTTTTTGTAATTTTAAAAGAAAAGATGAATTCCATATTTTGCGTTTTAGTCCAGCAAACCAATATTCATTCCTGTGACTTGCATTCAAATGATGTTACCTGAGATAAATATTCATTACAATAAAATGGACAGTTAGGTTTTATGTAACATTTTGTTCCTTGCAGATGTGAATATTTACAGCGGCGTATACCGAATTGTTTTTTAGTAGTTAAATTATATACGTTATAAGTTATAAATTATAAGTTATTTTTTAAAGTAAGTTCAGAAACTGCTTTATTATCTTCCATTTTCTTACTGTACAAAATATTTTGAAGATCTGATAACATGGGGAAAATATACTGTGAACTTCAACAATTTGCTTAGTTTTCCAGTGCCGCGCACATTTTATTAACTGAAAATAAAATTTCATTTGCTCCGATGAGCAAATGGTGAGTTGTTACTTTGTGAAAGCAAAGGTGTTGGGTAAAATCCCATTTATATTTTATACATTCATTTTAATTCCAGCTTTGCATGGGCTTTTTTTGGTGAATGTGCGACTTTCTGTGAACATGTAACATGTTTTGAATATTCTATTCCTAGGTGTGGACTCTTCCTCTTCCTCTTCCTCATCCACTAACACTTCACTTCCGAACAACTATGATGCTTTGGAAGGTGGAAGCTGCCAAGGTAACTACTTATTTTGATTTGCAACGGGTGGTATATGTATGAACTTCCGAGAACTTTGCTATTTTTCAGACCTAATCTTCATCTAAAGCATTCATTGCTTGTGGTTAGCTGTCACCTGTTTATCATTTTTTTAAAAATGCTTTTCAACTTTTTAAATAAAAAAAACTTAACTCAAACTATTGATATTAGTGCTGGACGTTTGCCAATGTTGAACCCTCAGAGGAGGTTCATGTATGATTAAATGCGGAGGTCAACTCCAATCTCAGGAGCGACCACTAATAAAGCGTATGACAGTTTTCCATTTTCCACCGCAGCCATGAGGTCGCCTTGAATTGGTTGCCAATTCAGAACAAGTATGTGGCAGTTCTGTACCCTTAGAGCCCAATTGAACAATGGAGGCTTTGAGACTGCCAGAACTCATTTCGTGGAAGCATTTTTGTTGTCTCATGTTGAGTGTTAAATTGGATACTTAACTTGCAATTTTTAAAAAACATTATTGAGAAAATGTTTTCAGTATAACACTATAAAACTATACTACACAACAAATACAATTCCAGACTCAATCACCGCCCCCACACACCAAAAGTAAACAACCAAGACAAATCAAAACAAAACCAGTAACCCCCCCAAATATCTGAAGGTGACTAGTTCCCTGAAATAGGAAATGAAAGGCTGCCATCTCGAGGAGCACCCTTCTGCCAACCCCTTATGATCTAATAATATTTATAAGTGTCACAAGTAGGCTTACATTAACACTGCAATGAAGCTTGTGTGAAAATCCTGTAGTCGCCACACTAGAGGAATCGAACCCGGGTCCGTGGCGCTGTGAAGTAATAGTGCTAACCACTGTGCCACGGTGCCGCCCATATTCTTGACGTTTTCGAAGTTCAAAAACCGCATCAAATCACTCAACCAAGACAAAACCGGAGCCTTCGACCCAAACAGAACTTGCCTTCAGGCTATTATCTAGGCAAAGGCAAGAACATCCACCATCTTCAGCTCTGGCGAGTCCGAGACCCCAAAAATGGCCACCAACGGGCAAGGCTCCAACTAAATCCCAAGAACCCCTGACATGGTGCTGAATAAGGAAACCCCAAAACTCCCAAGTTTAGGCAAGACCAGAACATAAGCCTATGATTTGCCAGACCCCATGACCAACATTCGCACCTATCCTGTACTTCCAGAAAAGCCCCACTCACCTGTGCCATGGTCAGATGTGCTCCAAGCACCATTTTGAACTGCCTAGAGCTGAGCCCAACACATGAAGAGATGGAGTTGCCTGTGTAGAGCCCCCCGCCACCCGACCCAGCTCTCTCTCCCACTTAATTTTTACTCATCCAATGGAGCTTGCTCCGTTAATATCTTTATTAGTGTCACAAGTAGGCTTACATTCACACTGCAATTAAGTTACTGTGAAAATCCCCAAGTTGCCACTCGGCCTGTTCGGGTACACTGAGGGAGAATTCAGAATGTCCAATTCTCCTAACAAGCACGCCTTTCGAGACTTGTACGTTGTCCCTGTGTCTGCGTGGGTTTCCTACGGGTGCTCCAGTTTCCTCCTCCTAGTCCCGAAAGACTTGCTGTTAGGTAATTTGGACATTCTGAATTCACCCTCTGTGTGCTGGAACAGGTGCCAGAATGTGACAACTAGGGGCTTTTCACAGTAACTTCATTGCAATGTTAATGTAAGTCTACGTGTGACAATAAAGATTATTTATTTTTCTTTCTTATTTATTGTGGGAGGAAACCCACACAGACACTGGGAGAGCGTACAGACTCCACACAGACAGTGACCCAAGCGGGAATCGAAACTGGGACCCTGGCACTGAAACAACAGTGCCAACTACTGTGCTACCGTGCTGCCATACATACCCCCCCGTTTGGATCTATCGAAATCTTAGTTGCCAAAAAAGACAGTCGCTTATTGATCAACATCGCAGTCCCCCTGACCCTACTGTCAAATCCCAAATTAAATACTTGCCTCACCCAGCCGTTCCATGACTTTGTCTGATCTTTAATCCGCAAGTGCGTCTCCTGCACCAGCACCACATCAGCCTTCAAACGCATAAGGTACGCAGGCACCCTAGATCTTTTTATAGGACCATTCAACCCCCTCACATTCCAAGTGACCAGCTGAATACTCCTCAGTCCCCTCCCGTTCCCCAGACCCAGAGTCAGCCATTTCCACCCTGTGAGGAGTCCAGCAACTACTAATAGAGAGGCGACACCAGGCCCACCCAAGGTGGCCACCCAATCCCCCATCAAAACAGAACAAAGGCAAGTTTATAGCCACCGTCCGAACACTAAACCCCCCCTCCCCAATCAATGCCACACCCAAATAGTCCAGTAAACAACGACACCCCCCCCCCCCCCCCCCCCCCCCCCCCCCCCCCCCCCGAACGCGAGGCCCGTGCTTAAAAACCTCTTCACAGCATGAGCTGCTGATACCCCCATTCCTCCGTTCCCATTGACTATATATCTTGCAGGACGGCCCTCACACAGAGTAATAAACATAATAAAAAAACAACATAACGCCATTGAGCACCCTGTCCTAATCCAACTTTAATTGTTCTGGAAAAAAAACAAAGAAATAAGAACCACACGCATCCCACAAAACCCACAATAAAAATCCAAGTACAAAACTCCCAATAAACACGCCATCAAATCCCAAAAATCACAACCCTCATCCCAGTCTGACATCTCCCAACCAATATATTTCACAGTTCATAGTTATCTCCATCCCAGTTCATGCTTCTGCACAAATGCCTATCCCTCCTCTGGAGTCTCGAAGTAATAATATTTCGATTTATAAGTCACTCTGAGTCGCGCCGGGTAAACCACGCCAAATTGAACATTGTTCCAATACAACACTACCTTGGCTTTGTTGAATTCTGCACGCCTCTTAGCCAGCTCCGCTCCAACATCCTAGTAGATCCTCACAACGTAGTCCTCCCACCTGCAATCTCGATCGATTGTCCACCGCAGAACTCTTTCCCTTTCTTGATGACTGTGAAAGCGCACAATGATTGCACGCAGTGACTCACCAGCACAGTGCTTGTGCACCAACGGCGTGTGGGCCCGATCCAGCTCTGGAGGGGATGCCCCACCATCTTCCAAAACAACTGTGGCATATACATTATTGGGTTTGTACCCACCAATCCTCCGCCAACCAGATACCCCTCAAGTTCTGCCTTCTGGAGCAATTTTCCAAATAATCACCTTGGCCCTTGATGACTTGTCACCAGCCACCTGCACCATCTCCACTTCCAGGGAGGTGATCTGGTCACTTTGCCATAAAAGGCCCACCTCCTTTAGCTCTATGCCCAATGCCTTTACTAGCTCATCCATTTTTGCTAAGGCCGCTCGAATAGTGAACATCGTACCCTCAGTTGCTCTCTCGTGGTGCTCGGAGACCTCCCAACATAGTTTCTTACGTTCCCCCGCCAGGGTGCCTGTAAGTACCTCAGCGGTTAGTGGAGTGGCCACCAGCACTGTAAGAGACTTTGCCATTTTCTTACAGACAAAGATCTTGAAGCCTCCAAGTCCAATGAAGATTCTTTATTTTTCTACTGACTAGTTTTGTATTTATTTGTCATTCCTTTGACGTGGTATATATATTATTTTTTTGTTAAGTAAATTTAGGGGATCCAATTCATTTTTTCCAATTAAGGGGCAATTTAGCATGGCCAATCCACTTACCCTGCACATCTTTGGGTTGTGGGGGTGAGACCCATTCAAACACGGGGAGAATGTGCAAACTCCACACGCACAGAGACCCGGGGCCAAGATTGAATCCAGGTCCTCAGTGCCGTGATGCAGCAGTGCTAACCACTGCACCAACTTGCTGCCCCCATAAAAACTCCACTGGTTAGAGCGACAGCTAGCGCAAAGGAAGATGCTTATGGTTGGTGGAAACCAATCATTTTTATTCTCATACATCGCTGGATGCATTCCTCGGGGTGGTGGCCCAGGCAAACGCCTTTAGCTGCTTCATTAATGACCCTCCCTTTTCATGACATCAGAAGTTGAAATGCCCGTTGATGATTGCAGAGAGTTCAGCATCATTAGCAACTCCACAGATAATGAAGCAATCTGTATCGATATGCAGCGTGTCCTGCACGGCATTCCAGCTTGGGCTAATAAGTAGCAAGTAACTGTTGTGTCATACAAGTGCAGGCCATTTTCCAAGCCAGTTTCCTTAGACATTCAATGGCAGTATCGTTGCTGAATTCCTGACTATCCTGAAGTTTATGGCCAGCTGTATACATACTGTGGCCTATTGCTATGAAAGACAATGAGAGCTTGGGGATACTGTTGCAAATCTACTGACTTTCACTCCCTCCACCGTCGATACACAGTGACGGCCATCTACAAATACACTGCCGCAAATTGCCAAGCCTCCTTCGACACCATCTTTCAAACCTATAACCTCTACCAAGAAGAACAAGGGTAGCTGAAGCATGAGCATACCACCATCTGCAAATTCCCCTCCCAAGTCACAAACCATCTGACATAGAACTATATCGCCATTCCTTCACTGTCGCTGGGGCAAAGTCCACAAACTGCCTCCCTAACAACACTGTGGACATGGACTACAGCATTTCAAAGAAGGTGATTAGGGATGGGGAATAAATGCTGCCCTTGCCAGCAATGGCCACATTCCAAAAGTGAATATAAAAAATATACTTCAGATTTAGAGTGCCTTTCATTGTTACCTGGTCATATATAGTACCCTGGTTATCTCAAAAGCCACTAAACCTAGATTATCTTGACATTATCTCATTGTTGTTTGTTGCACCATGCTGTGCACATATTGGCTGCCACATTTTGTTATATTACAACAGTGTCTACTCCATTACATTGAAGAGCATTAGGTTGTTTTGACATCATGAAAGACACTATGTGAAGACGCATTCTATTTTTTTTGAGTATTATCATAGTTGTATTTTCATGCTTCAATTTTTTCACAGATTCAATATCTTCAACTACCGCAGCCCCTGCTCTTTCTGACCCACGTTCATTGAAGAGTACTAAACCATTTGGTTACGCATATCCAACTCTCCAACCAGCCTACCAGAACGTAGCTTCTCCTTTGCAATCTGTGGGTCAACCCACTGGCCCAGGATATTCTCCAGGACCTCAGCAGTTTCCTCAGGTAGAACTTGTATTTATCTTAGTCTTCTGCTGCAGTTGTAAATTACCTCAATGCAATCTCTTAACTTACCTCACCTGCTTAAACCCCCCCCCCCCCCCCCCCCCCCCCCCCCCAAAGAGTATGCAATGGAGGTGGGGGAAAGTTGTGGAACCTTTGGCATTTTCTGTCAACGTGGGCAATGTTTTTCTGAGGACAGTCTTTGTTATATTTCACATTGTGAGCAGTTATTTATCCCCAATTGTTGCATATGCCTCTTACTCTCCAGCATTTGTAAGTTAATGGATCCACAAATACGTGTTATTGCTTCATGTAATCTCAATAAGTATATGGGGGAGAAAGGAATAGAAGGATCCTTTAACAGTGTGAAGCAAAGTCGGAAGAGACACAAATATTGACAAAGTCCATTTAGGCTGAATGACCCATCTCGCTGATGAAATTCTCAGATGCTTGAGGATGAGAAGCCTACCCACTTTAGAAAAAGGGTTTTGGCTATTGACGTGAATGAATTTCTCCGTTTCTGGTAGATAGTGGGGCCTGGGGTGGGGCAATCACTGGAACCGTCCAAAGTTAGGCAAGTGTAAAATATTTTATATTTATGTATTATGGGTATTTTCACTGCAAGTGAGGAAGTGGGAACATTGTAGTCCAAAAATATGCTTTTTAAATCTGCATGAACTCATTCTTCCGTTAAATAGCTGGGAACACGCAACGTTTAGTTGGTTTGTTTCTTTGTTGGAAATTTTGGTTTGAAGGTAGCCCAGTTTGTGGAGATGTGTCAGATTTTCATTGTGCTAAGTTCTCCCCTCCTGGGGGGAAAAAAAGGAACTTGGTATTGTGCACATGTTTTTGTCACACCTAGACTGGAAATGCATCTTCTCATTGTGCTGGATTTGAACGGTGTAAATTAATTTGCTTGTTAGTAAAACCTTTGAATATCAAGGTCAAATTTTAAGTGATCTGTTTGACTCTGGCTTGCTGCCCTTCATCAGAAGAACAAATATAACATGGCAAATTTTTATATCAAAATGAAATCTATAGTCATTATTTGAAACTATTTGCATAAGTAAAATATTCTGTGTCAATTTTTAGTGCCCTGAATTTATTTGAAAAATTTCTTGGAAAATCAAAATTGCTTGCAGATAACATTAAGGTAGATTTTAGTTCATTTGCTGTGCAGTTTTGAATTGTAACCGTAGCATCCCCGTCAAACTGTCAATCTTAAAGTCTTCGGGTGGTTTGATATTCCAACGGGGTTTGGAGGTTCAATATTTCACTAACAGTAAAATTAATTATTCTTAAGAGCTTGTGTTCAATTTCTTTTTCACTGTCTTTCAGTTAATGTAGGAAAATGGATGCTGAAGGTAAAACGTCAAACCAGGTAAAAGTGCATTTTCTTTAATTGCAGCCTTTTTCCAGTGTTAATCAGCTGTCGCCGACCATGGAGGGGCTATCCTTACGAAATAACAGGAAGGCCGAAGCCCTGAGGCAAGTCAGTCTGCTTCAAGAACGGAATATTCTTCCACCTGTTCCAATCCTGAGCCCTCAATCCAATTTAAGTCCAGAACTGAAAAAGCTTAACTGCAGCCCAGAGTAAGTCAACAAGAACCTTATTTACTATTGCAGTGCAGCACCTTTGTTATTGTTCAGTTTTGATTCACACAGCCCTGGGTATGCTCTGTCCTATCTAAAGGACAGTCCCAGCATAGGTGACAGCACAGTAATGTACAATTGGGAGGGAGTTGCCCTGGGAGTCCCCAACATCGACTCTGGACCCCAGGAAGCCTCATGACATTGAGTTAAACAAGGGCAAGGTAACCTTCTGATTACCTCCTACCGCCACCACCTCAGTTGACGAATAACTCCTCCATGTTCAACATCACTTGGAGGAAGCACTGAGGGTGGCAAGGGTGCAGAATGTACTTTGAGTGGGGGACTTAAACATCCATCACCAAGAGTAGCTCAGTAGCAGCACTATTGACCAAGTTAGCTGAGTCACATAGCTGCTAGACTGGGTCTGCAGCAGGTGGTGAGTGAACCAACAGGAGGGGAAAAGCTACTTGACCTCATTCTCACCAATGTACCTGCTGCAAATGCATCTGTTCATGTAAGAGTGACCACTGCACAGTCTTTGTGAGGACGAAGCCTGTCTTCACATTGAGGAAACCCTCCATTGTGTTGTATGTCACGACCACCATGCTGAATGGGATAGACTTCAAAACTGGGCAGCCATGAGGCGCTGTGGGCCATCGGCAGCAGAATTTTATATAGCCACAATCTCTAACCTCATGGCCTGGCATAACCCCCCACTCTTATCATTACTACCAAGCCAGACGATCAACCCTGGTTCAACAAAGAGTGCAGAAGGTAATGCCAGGAAAAACCACAGGCATACCCAAAAATGAGTTGTCAATCTGGTGAAGCAGCAATTCAGGACTGCTTGTGTCGACAGATAGAGCCAAGTGAGCACAATCAACAGATCAAAGAACAAAGAACAAAAAAAAGTACAGCACAAGAACAGGCCCTTCGGCCCTCCAAGCCTGCGCCGACCATGCTGCCCGTCTAAACTAAAATTTTCCACACTTCCGGGGTCCGTATCCCTCTAGTCCATCCTATTCATGTATTTGTCAAGATGTCCCTTGAACGTCACTATCGTCCCTGCTTCCACCATTTCCTCCGGCAGCGAGTCCCAGGCACCCACTACCTTCTGTGTAAGAAAAAAAACTTGCCTCGCACATCTCCTCTAAACCTTGCCCCTCGCACCTTAAACCTATGCCCCCTAGTAATTGACCCCTCTACCCTGGGAAAAAGCCTCTGACTATCCACTGTCTATGCCCCTCATAATTTTGTAGACCTCTATCAGGTCGCCCCTCAACCTCCGTCGTTCCAGTGAGAACAAACCGAGTTTATTCAACCTCTCCTCACAGCTAATGTCCTTCATACCAGGCAATATCCTGGTAAATCTCTTCTGCACCTTCTCTAAAGCCTCCACATCCTCCTGGTAGTGCGGCGACCAAAATTGAACATTATACTCCAAGTGTGGCCCAACTAAGGTTCTATACAGCTGCAACGTGACTTGCCAATTTTTATACTCTATGCCCCGGCCAATGAAGGCAAGCATGCCGTATGCCTTCTTGACTACCTTCTCTACCTGTGTTGCCCCTTTCAGATCGAAGTCCTGCCACATGCACTTGTGAATGATGGTGAACAATTAAACAACTCACTGGAGGAGGAGGCTCCACAAATATCTCCATCCTCAAACATAGGGGAACCCAGCACATCTGTGCAGAACATTGCCTCAATCTTCATCTCGACTTGCAAAGTGGACAATCCATCTCTGCCTCCCCTGGTGGTCCACAGTATCACAGATACCAGTCTTCAGTCAATTCGATTTGCTCAATGTGATATCAAGAAACGGCTGACGACACGGGATGCTGCAACTGCTCTGGGCCCTGACAACATTTCAACTGTGTACAGGACCCATTTACAGACGGATCAAACCCCAGAATGGGGTAATGGACAGGCATGGCTAGGGAGCTGAGATCTTTAATGGAGCAGGTGGGAGCAGTGGACCCTTGCCGGTTCCTACACCCCGGTGAGAAGGAATTTTTGTTCTTTTCAGCAGTGCACGAAGTATGCACATGTATTGACTTCTTTGCAGTGGAGAAATCGGTGCTTCCGGAAATAATAAGGGAGGAATAATCCGCGATAGTCATCTCCGACTACGCTCCATGGATGCGAGGTTGGAGATGGGCCATGCCGAACCCCCCATGTGGAGGTTGGACACAGACCGTTTGGCCGACAAGGTCTTCTGCCAGGAAATATCACAGGCCATAGGCGAGTTCATCACTAACAACCAGAACAGGGAAGTCTCATCTTCCACATTCAGGGAAGCACTGAAGGCGTTGATTAGGGGAGAGATCATAGCCTACAAGACACGTAGGGACAAGGAAGAGAGGGTGACTAGGCAACAACTGATCGACTCCATTCTGGAGATAGAAAGAAAGTACTCCGAGGCCCTGACCGTAGAGCTTCTGGCGGAGAGGAAAACACTGCAAATGGAATTTAACCTGCTATCCACCAGGAAGGCAGTGCACCAACGCCGCCAGACATTGGGGGGATAACCGTCTACAAACACGGAGAGAAGGCTGGCCGCTTACTGGTTCACCAGCTGAGAAAGCAGGCAGCCACAAGGGAGATACTGCAGGTGAAGGATAGCAGAGGCGGACTGGTAGCCGAACCAAAAAAGGTCAACTAAGCATTTGAGGCTTCCTACAGGGAACTGTACACCTCCGAGCCCCCCGACAAGGATGCGGAGATTAAACGGTTCCTCGATGGACTGGACATGCCAGTTGTGGGGGATGATAGGTGAGGGAGCAGGAAGCACCAATAGGACTGGGAGAGATCATGGAGAGTATCAACTCCATGCAGGTGGGGATGGCGTCAGGACCTGACGGGTTCCTGGCAGACTTCCACAGAACATTCGCACCAGCCCTGACCCCACACCTACAGGAAATGTTTGTGGACTCGCTAACGAGTGGCACCCTGCATTCAACACTAACACAGGCCACAATATCGTTGATCCTCAAAAAAGACAAAAGCCTGACGGAATGTGGTTCACACAGACCCATTGTGCTGCTCAGTGTGGACATGAAGATATTCGCAAAAGTCCTGGCTAAGAGTCTGGAAAACTGCGTGCAAAAGGTGGTTGCAGAGGACCAGATGGGCTTTGTCAACGTTAGACAGCTAACTGCGAACATCAGGTGGTTGGTAAATGTAATAATGACCCCCATCCGAGGAGAGAACACCAGAGATGATTGCCTCCCTGGATGAAGAAAAGTCCTTCGACAGAATCAAATGGAAGTACCTCATTGGGGTACTGGAGCAGCTTGGGCTAGGGATGGGGTTCACCTCCTGTACAACGCCCAAGGCGAGTATTTGGACCAACACCACCAGCTCTGAATACTTCCAGCTGCACGAAGACACAAGGCAGCGATGCCCACTGTCCCGCTCTTGTTCGTCCAGGCAATCGAACCCCTGGCGATCGCCCTGCGGGGAAGGGCATCTGAAGAGGATGCAGAGAGCACAGAGTTTCACTCTGTGAATGATCTGCTCCTCTACATTTCGGATCCACAGAACAGCCTGAAAGTAATAATGAAGCTCCTGGAAGAATTCGGGGCCGTTTCCGGTTACAAACACAACTTGAGGCAAGAGCAAGGCATTCCCAGTGAACCTGAATGGGGGAGGGACATAGCTGGGAGGTGCACCATTCAAACAAACCCAAAGCAAATTCCACTACCTGGGGATCCAGACAGCCGATGACTGGACATGGATCCACAAGTGCAATCTGACCAGTCTGGCGGAGGAAGTTAAAAAGGACTGACAGAGATGGGATAAACTCCCGCTTTCCCTGGCAGGAAGGGTGCAGAGGGCCCTGGCAAAATACACATTCTGCCCAGTGGTGGTAGCCACTTTGAGGATATGGAATCCAATGAGGCAGCATTTTGATTTAACCGGGATATTCTCCATGGTCTCCATCTGCGACAACTACAAATTCCCGCCAGCCATGCTTAACGCCATCTTTTTTTTAAAAAAACATGGAGACCGGACCGGGTAAGCTAGCGGCCAGGTACTTTACATAGGGTACGTTTTGACCAGAAACTGAAATGGACCAGCCATATAAATACCGTGACTTTAGAAAATTATAATTTTACAGGATATGGTTTGGTTCGGCTAGCATTTAATGCTCATCCCTAGTTGCCCTTGAGAAGGTGGTGGTGTGCTGCCACTTTGAACTGCTGCAGTTCCTGAGATGTAGGTACACCTGCAGTGCTGTTAGGGAGGGAATGCCAGGATTTTGACCCAGCGACAGTGAATGAACGGCAATATTTCCAGTCAGGATGGCGAGTGGCTTGGAGGGGATCTTTCAGATGGTGGTCTTCCCAGGTATTTTCTGCCCTTGGCCTTCTAGATGGTAGTGGTTGTGGGTTCGGAAGGTGCTGCAGAAGGAACCTTGATGAGCTTCTGCATCTTTTCGATGGTACATACAGCTGCCACTATTCGTCGGTGGTGGAGGTATTTAATGTTTGTGGAGGGGTAGCAAACGAGCGGGCTATTTTGTCCTGGAGTATAATAACTGATCGGAGGCTAGACATCTTGAGGTGAGTAATTCATTTCCTCATTCCCCAAAGCATGTCCATCATCTACAAGGCACAAGTCAGGAGTGTGATGGAATAGTCTCTACTTGCCTGGATGAATGCAGCTCCAACAACACTCAAGAAGCTTGGCACCATCCAGGACAAAACAGCCCACTTGATGGATACACCATCCACAAACATTATCTCCCCCCACCAATGGCACGCAGTGGCAGCAATATGTATAATCTGTAGATGTATAATCTACATACCAAGGCTCCTTAACAACTTCCAAACCAACGACTGCTGCCGTCTAGAAGAACAAGGGCAGCAGACACATGTGAACGCCACTAACTGCAAGTACCCCTCCAAGCCAATAAGCATCCTGACTTCAAAATATGTTGCCGTTCCTTCACAGTCACTAAGTGAATCCTCTAAGTCCTGTGGATGTATCTACACCACGTAGACTGCAGCAGTTCAAGAAGCCAGCTCACCACCACCTGTTCAAGGACAATTAGGGATGAGCAATAAATGCTGGTCCAGCCGGTAAAAACAGAAAATGCATGTTTATAGCTGGAAGTTTTTTTAAGTGTGGCCTCCGATTCTACCCATCCTTTGCAAAGCTTAGAATAATAAAAGTGTATAAAATATGTTATAATTTGTGGTATTCCAAAGGTAAAATAGTTTTGAGTTTATAATCATTCCATGACTGAACTGACAATGCAGAACTATCAAAACCATTGATGACAACCAATATTTTTGCAGTATTCCACATTTTGAATAGGCATGTGGAATACGGGCAGCACTGGTGCAGTGGGTTAGCCCTGCTGCCTCACAGCGCCAAGGTCCCAGGTTCGATCCGGGCTCTGGGTCACTGTCTGTGTGGAATTTGCGCGTTCTCCCCATGTTTGCGTGGGGTTCGACCCCACAACCCAAACATGTGCAGGCTAGGTTGATTGGCACCGCTGGATTGCCCCTTAATTGGAAAAAATTAATTGGGTACTCTAAATTTATTTTTAAAAAAGAAGTTTACTGGGACTCGGGTCAAACGATTCCCACAAATGAATACCTTCCTAAGATTCTGCAAAGATCTTTGGGCAAAATGCAAGATCACCTAGTTTTAAAAGCTCTCGGTCAAAGCTATAAATTTTAAAATGTTATTTCCTTTTGAAAGGTAAACATCTTTATTCATTCAGCCTCCATGTTCAAACAGGATGCTGCTGCAATCATGTGAAAGATCACATATTTGCCATGCATGTGCACACACATCCACAGTGTTTTAGCTTATGGGATATATTAATAATTCTTTCTGTCCCATAATTGGTAACCATATCTCGTGTTTATTTATTGATTTGGATGGGACACATCATATCAATCTCATGACTACTTCTGAGTCTGTTTGTTTCTTGGTAGGAGTTTGACCATCAGTTCTGGAACCTAGGTTTGAACAAAATCCAGACTCGTGGGTTAAGGTATTTTTTTAAATATTTGCCGACTTTTTAAAGACCCTTCAAGAAATAAGACTGGACAGCCTCTACAGCTATGTAAGGCATTACAACGCAAAATTTCACTTAATTAGCAATCATATTCAAGAAGGGCAAAGGAAGGTCACTATGGTAAATGAAAAATGTTGCACTCGTCCATTCAGATGTGTGCAGTTGAGATTGCAATAGAAGAATCTTTCTTGTACCTAATTTTACTAAAGCTGGCACTAGAAACTTAGTGAAAATTGTTCCATTCTCCTGCGCTAACATTCCTCCCCTTGAGCGTATATGATGGTGAAATTTGAAGCTTTCACTGATGCTGAATCTTTGTTTAGGCAATGAGAAATGGACAACGTGAAAATTGTCAGATAGATGTACTTACCCATATCCACTTCCACCCTCAATTACTGACACACAAAGTAACCCCAGTTGCTCCAGGAGAAGCAATACTTAAAAAAAAAAATTTAGAGTACCCAATTAAGGGGCAATTTAGCGTGGCCAATTCACCTACCCTGCACATCTTTTGGGTTGTGGGGGGCAAAACCCACGCAGACACGGGGAGAAACTCCACACAAACAGTGACCCAGGGCCGGGATCGAACCTGGGATCTCAGCACTGTGAGGCAGCAATGCTAACCACTGCGCCACCGTGCTGCCCTAGCATATGTAATACTGAACACACAAATCAGCACTAGAAGCCACATATTGAGTAGAAAAAACAAAAAATATTTTGCCTTCGGATTTATTCTATATTGGGGTGGTGCCTGATTTAATTAATTTGATGCTTTTACTTTTATCACAGCCTATTCCGATGCACTCTGATGAATATTCCTCAGACTCAGGCTTTGCTGAACAAAGCAAAACTTCCTCTTGGATTATTAATTCATCCATTCAGAGACTTGACGGTAATCAACTTTTTTTACTCGGTGTGTATAATGGTGCTCTTTCATCCCATACTATCTTTCATGGTGTAACTGTATGATGGTGTGATATTCAAAACCTTCAGTACAGAATTGCTGCTACTAATCACGTGTTCGACTTTTACCTTGCCTCTTATTGTGGTCGGTGTTGACAACGGGCCATAATGACCTTTGCTCCATAACATGCAGGGATGTTAGAAAGTAGAGGAATGAAAATTCTGAAAAGTGGCTATAAGGACAATATCAGTCCTGCCTAAATACTTGCATGAAAAGCAATTTTGCGTAAGCCTACAATGCTGCTCAGGCTTTTACCTTCATTATATAGTAAGAAGTCTTGCAACACCAGTTTAAAGTCCAACAGGTTTGTTTGGAATCAATAGCTTTTGGAGCGCAGCTCCTTCATCAAGGCTCACCACCCCAGTCCAATGCCGGCATCTCCACATCATGGCTACCATCTTCATTATATAATCATGGGGATCAGTGAGCTACTGCTGCCAGGTTAGTCAAAAGGCCCACTGGTTAAGATGACCTCTTTCCTTCATGACCTTACCACTGGAGTTAAAATTGGCAAGAAACCCCCTTTCTGTTACAGATGAATAATACTTTCTGAATTTCTATAGCCATTATAATTGCTGGAAGCATTGCTTCCAGGTAGCTCATTGTGAATGCAATAACTTAATGCTCCCATTTCATTATATAATTGCACCTTTTGTGTATTGTACTTTTATCACTAGTTTTATATTTTTCCTGCATTTAGATTATTTGTTCTCGACATGACTGAAATTCAAATTTGACTTTTAATATTTTTAAAAGTTTTCCCTTGGATTTTCCCTGACCTTTTCAATCCTCCACTCCGCATTAGAGGAGGTGGAGTTTTGCAGTCCCTCTTAGTGTAAGTGTGACCCTTTAACTGCTTGTGTTGCTTTTCTTTGTCTTGTGATAGAGTGCAGTTCTGCCTCCTGTAACACTAAGTTAAATTTTCCTTACTTGGAGAGCCAGAATATAACGCAGAAGAAAATCCCTAAGCAAACAGCCCCTGGGGCTGGTTTAGCTCACTGGCTAAGTCGCTGGCTTTTAAAGCAGACCAAGTAGGCCAGCAGCACGGTTCGATTCCCTTACAAGCCTCCCCGGACAGGCGCCGGAATGTGGCGAATAGGGGCTTTTCACAGTAACTTCATTGAAGCTTACTCGTGACAATAAGCGATTTTCATTTTTCTTTTCATTTCATTTCATTTCATTATTATTATTATTAATAAACGGGCAAGTAGCCATTGTGCAAGTTTTTTTTTAAATGCTTTTCACGATAAAGATTTAATAAATAATCTGGAATATGCTGCCTCCTCATCACCCAGATTTGCAAGTTCTCTGAAGAATTTTAACCACTGCTTCTAAATATTCAGGTGAAAAGTAAGGAAAACAGTCAAACTACATGTTTGAAGTACATTCGGTATAAGCATTATAATTTTGTATTGATTTACTTCTGCCAAATGGATTAATTAGGGCTTCACCATAAATTGATTAATCAGCATTAAAATTGTTGGTAAAACCACTGCTATCCACTGGGAGGAATTTTGTGCCTAATGGGTTCCACAGACAAGTGAGCAACCAAACCTGCTTGCGCATGAATTTCTTCTCATAGAATCCCTCTGGAGGTACTGTGAACAATATTTTATTAGCCTTACTTAGTGTGTGGAATTGCCTTTTACTGCTATTTCAGTTGTTACAAAAAGGTGCTTTTTGACAACAGCTAGAATTGCTTAATACTAATAATTGGTTTTATTGATAATTTAGCATTTGCCTGTGATTACGTCCAGCACCATTGTCCGATGCCGAACCTGCAGAACATACATTAATCCATTTGTAACCTTCCTCGATCAAAGGAGGTGGAAATGTAATCTCTGTTATCGAGTCAATGATGGTAAGTTAGCAAATATTGCTTAGCCTGGTTTTGTGTTGTTCAGGATTATTTTAACATAATTTAACAGATGCAAGTTGTTCACATTCAATTTTACATTTAAGATTTTAGGACTGTTAAAATTCTCGAGGGATTCATGCCAAAACGATCAAACGCCCACCAAAAGGGTAAGCCGTTGGTGTTTACTGTGATAAAAGGAGTCCATTTGTCTCCCTAGTTCCAGTTTGCTCTGTGATCCTTTCCCTTTAGTGATAGTATACAAGTTTTTCCATGAAAAGCAGAAGCAATTCACATTTTTGACAAAATGTTGCCAGATAGGCACATCCATTTCAGGAGCAGGAGTAGGCCGCTCAGTCCTTCAAGCCCTATGTTAATGGCAGATCTAATTATAATCTCAACTTCACATCCCCATCTGCACCCAAAAACCTTTCACCCTCTTGCTTATTGAAAATCTATCTAGATCTGTCTTAAAAATATTCAAAGACCCTGGTTTCACTGCCTTCAGATGAAGACAGTTCCAAAGAATCATGATCCTCTGAGAAAAAAGATTTCTCCTTGCCCTTAAATGGGCAACCCCTTGGCTTAACCAGAGAAGGTGCTGCTAAGGGGATTTGAGCAGCTGGGAGCTGAACTAAAAAGCAGGTGCTAATGGGTAGTAGTCTTTAGATGACTAAACAAGCAGCATGCTAATTAACATAGGGAGAAGCAGGTAAGTGAAGTAAATGCATGAAAGAGTGGTGTGGAAAAGGGGGATTTCTTCTCTTAGACACTGGCACCAGCAGTGCTATAGGAAGGAGTTGTACCCAGGATTGGCTTCATCTGAATCAGAATAGGACCTGAGTCCTAGGATATTAATTGGTATAAATATGGAATACTATTAATATTACTTCAAAGTGAACCAGAAAAACAGGATTGGGGAATATCTCTTTACTTAATGAAATATACTAAAACTGATATTCGGAGCAGTATCCCTGTTAAAATTGATGTGTTGTGTGTTGCCAGTTTTTCTTCTGTGTGTAGTCTCATTTTTTTGGTCCCCATGCCTGCGTGTAATTTTTCATGGTCTTTATTTGCCAAGAATTGTGTAGTACCTTCCAAGCTGCTGCGTGGCCGAGCACCTGCACACCTTGACGGGAACATTGATTAGGTGTAGTAATAAATATTTACAATATGCCAGTTTGGGTAGTAGAATCACAATGTTAAAAATATTCAGAGAGAGGCCAAATTAAGTCTCCAGATTACTCTAAACCAAGGTTCACTTTCATTTTGACTGTTGTGCTTTTCCTAGCTTAGTTTGTTGGGAACTGCATTCTATATGACTGCCACGTTCTACTTGTCTGAAATGAGTCTGTGTAACTGTTGGGTTTAACGTTAACACACACTGCCTGAGAATATGGCAGAGGCTGATTCAGTCGTGACTTTTAAAAAAGAGAATCCCTATCTCAAGAGCAAACTTGCAGGACTGTGGGGCAAAGGTGAGGAGTGGGACCAGATGAATTGCTCTTGCACTGAGCCAGCTTGGACATAATGAACCGCGTGGCCTCCTTCTGTGTTGTAACTATCCTATGATTTAATGGGAGAGTTAGGGTATTAAACGTGTGAGCTTTAATGAAGAAAGCAGCCTTTTCTCATCCTTTTATTTTGTTTCTAGGACCTATCCTTCCATGGGTTGAATAACTCATTCAGGCCATTTCCCTGCACAGGGGAGTTTAGGTGCTCTAGACCTTCGAATGGTGTCTACTGCCCTTTGTGTTTTGGCTTGGCGTTATTATATTTCAAGTCTCCCAGTATATGTGCAGAGTAAAGTCTTGTTTGCTAAAGAGGTCACTAGAATTTTGGGAGCTTCTTTGTGTATTACAATATGTGCATTGTAATTTTGAAAATTAAACAAAATATTTCGTTTTGCTTTAAATTTCAGTACCTGAAGAATTTATGTATAATCCTTTGACCCGCTCCTATGGTGAACCGCAAAAACGGCCAGAGGTTCAAACTGCAACTGTGGAGTTCATTGCTTCTTCAGATTATATGGTAAAATGCTGCATTTTTAAGAACCACATTTTTTGGGAGTATTTTTATTCAAGTTTTTCACAAAGTAAAATAAACCCAGCACTGAACCCCATTCCTCTCCCCTGTCCCCTGAATCAACCTCGCCCCTCCTCCCCCAAACAGCTGATGGTAACTAGCTCCCCAAAATACAGAATAAACAAACCCTATCTCTTGTGGAACCTCTCATTTGCCCCTCTTAGGCAAACTTCACCTTCTCCAAATGCAGGAATTCTATTAGATGCCACAGCCACGCCAAGCTGATCTTCACCCCAACAGAACTCGCCTGCGAGTGATCAACGAGGCGAAGGCTAAAACATCTGCCCCTTTTCCCGCCTGTAACTCTGGCAGTTCTGACACCCCGAATATGCCCCCAGGAGACCAGGCTCAAGTCCACATGCAAGACCGCTGACATGATATGGAAGAATGGCCTCCACAATTTCTCCAACTTCGGGCAAGACCACTTTTCTCAGTTCGGCTTGTCAGCCTGAAAATGCCCCAAATCCCCTACACAGTCCCATTATATGCCCTACAGTCGAACTGTGGTCCGAAATATACAATAACAGATCATCAGTATACAGGGACACCCTAAGCTCCACTCCAGCCCCCGACTATTCCCTTCCATTTATCCGAGCACCTCAATGCTATAGTGCTCTATCGCCAGTGCAAAAGAAGGGGGGGGGGGGGGCACATGGGCATCCCTGCCTTGTTCCCCTGTGCAACGGAAAGTACCATGAATTCATTTCATTTGTTCGCACACAGGCCATCAGAACCTGATGCAACAATTGCCACAAACTAACCCAATCCCAAACCTCTCCAACAATGTAAACCGAGAGCCCCACTCCACCCGATAAAACTTCTCTGCATCCAGCACCACCACCACCTTCAATTCTTCAGAGAAAGCACCACATCCAACAGCCGCCGCATGCTTGATGACAACTGCCTGCCCTTTACGAACCCCGTCTGATCCTCCCCAATTAACCTTGTTTGGCACACCTCCAACCTAAGTGCCAGCACCTTCGCCAATATCTTGGCATCCACAGTCAACAGAGATATGAGCCTGTACGACCCACAAATCGGATCCTTGTCCCTTTTAAATCGCAATTAAATGGATGCCTGACCCATCGTCTCTGGCAATTCCCCCCTGACCATCACATCCACAAACCTTTCCACTTAGCAGCACCAACATATCCTGAAACTTTTTATAAAATTCCACCAGAGAACCATCTGGCACTGGTACCTTGCCTGTCTGCATTCTCCCTATCGCCGCCTGCACTTCCTCCACCCCTACTGGCTCCTCCAATCCTGCCTTCCTACTTCAGGACCAAAAACTCCCTCATATCTGACGCATCCTCCTACGGCTTTGCTTTATACAAATCCCTGTAGAACTCTTCAAAAACCTGTTCACCTGCTCCGGTGCCACCATCAGCTTTCCCACCCATCCCTGACCCGAACAATCTCTCTCGCCACCGCCCACTGGTGGACTGGCCTGTTAAGAATCAGATTGGCACATATTGCTGTCTATGTGATTTAAAGTTTGCTGCCATGCATAATAGTGCATTATAATCAAGTTTAAAACATTTAAAATGTAAATGAAATGTATTAGCATTTCCTGTAGCCTAAAGTTCTAATTGTTTGCAGCATATATCTTTCAATGCCCAACATGTTTTCTTTGCAGTTACGGCCTCCTCAACCTGCTGTCTACCTCTTTGTTTTTGATGTTTCCCATAATGCAGTGGAATCAGGATACCTGGACATTTGTTGTCAGTCACTGTTAGAAAACTTTGACAAGTAAGAGTGCCCGTTTAAATTTATTGTGCAGCCGTGATAAGCAGAGCATTTAAACATCAAAAACTTTCACAATTTGTTCCCGGATTGTCATGTCATAATTATGAATCCAAAATTAAATTCGGTGCAAGTGTCTTGTATAATTGTAATTAAAATCGCTTTTGTTTAAAGTTATAAGATGTAGAAAAATTGGAACACAGAAGAACACCGTTCGGCTCATCATGTCTGTGCTAGCTGATAAAGAGGTGTCCAACCTAATCCCATTTTCCAGCTCTTGGTTGGTAGTCCTGCAGACTATAGCACTAAGTGTACATCCAATTATTTTTAGATGTGGTAAGGATTTCTGCTTTTCCCACCCTCTTGGATGGAAGAGTTTCTCCTCATCTCCCCTCTAATCTTTCCACCAAATATTTTGAATGTATGGCCCTTGGTTACTGGCCTTTCTGCTCATGGACGTAGGTCTGTCTAAGCCCCTTGTAGTTTTATATTCCAATTGGGCATACAGTTCTTCAAAACTTCATGGCTTGTGTTCCTGTCTGTTCGCCTTCAAATGCATTTAAAGGTTTTTTTTTAATGGAACTTAATTTCCCAGACAGTAATTTAATTCTTGCCTGGTACTATTTAAACATCCCATAATGGATTTGAACACAAATCCAAAAAGCGATCTAATGCTATATTGCACTATTTTATTCTTAGTAATTTGTGACTCATTGGTATTAGAGATTTCATTTTAAGGTTATGGCCAATGTCGCATGTGCAAATACATGTAAATAAATATATCTTTTTAAGGTTACCTGGGGATTCAAGGACCAGGATAGGATTTATTACATTCGACAGCACAGTTCACTTCTTCAACCTACAAGAAGGGGTGTCACAGCCTCAAATGTTGATTGTGTCGGATATTGAAGGTACAGCTGAAAACGTGTCTTGCAATTGTAATCAAACTTTGGTTCATTTGTAGTGTTGTGGGATTAAGCCGTTCAGAAGTAAATATTAAATTCATTTAAATCCATTTAGTAATTAAACTTCTTACAAATTGTACATCTAAAGCAAAATTTGATTTCTAACACAAACTTTAGTGCAATTTTGTTGATTCAACTAGCTAGGAAAGGTTTGTGTGATTTGCACACAAATGAAAGCCATTCTAGCCTGTATCCTACAATTATTTGGACTTTCGTTATACTATTTCTCAATGTAAAAATATCATTATTTGCACAAATTTTCAAACTGATTTCAGTGGATCTGTCAGAAACATACTTCATAAAGTAATGTTGGTTTCAGAATACCTGCTGGTTCTTGGTACTGTTCAGTACTCCACTGCTTCATGTTCAAATGCCAGTTTTGCCAGTTAAGTGTATTCAGTGGAACTAATTGAGTTGAGGTTATCTCTGGATTGACAGTCCTTAACTGAGATAGCTAATGCTGAAGTTTCAGAATACTGAAATTGTGCACAAGGGAAACTACCGAATGAAAACTTTCGGCAAATTAGCACCCATCCTTATCAAAGAAACAACACTTGTGAAAATAAAACCCGCCCAATTAATGAGCTCAGCACCTAAAAGGGATGTAGAATGATGTTGGAGACATCTTAGTGTGGGAGGAATGGTCCATCCCACATAATGGACCTTTCATCAAAGTAGGAAGTGTTATTTTCAGCAAGTAAGATTATCTGAAGTAGAGGTCTTTGCCATACCCCAGAATAAGAGATGACCAGAGCTCTCCTCCAAATTTCAGAAATGTTGTGAGAGCCCTTCATTGTTGTCAATTCCCAAGCAAGAGCCGTTACTGCATACCACTTTCTCTAGTTCCCATCATAGAACAGATCATTCCTTTGATTGTCATGGTGAAGAAATAATAATTATCATGATCTTGTCTTGATCCAAGAAGTTGTGGTTCTTGGAACATTCTGATTCTACAATTAAGCCCATCCAAACCTTGTATATTGAAGAGCTCCTCACTTTGATGCACAGGTACATTTGACATAAGAATTATGGATACTCAATGATTGAGCATCCATAATTCTTATGTTCAAAACAAGAAAGAGATCAGTAGATGTTTGGATATTAAGGGAACACTGTATAATCCCCTTAGTATAACTAATAATAAGGGTTAGTTCAGGAAGGTGGAAGATCAGCCATGATCTTTTTGAATAGTGGAGCAGTTTGAAGGGCCAAATGGCATACTCTGGCTTCTATTTTGTGTGTTCTTATTAGCTCTTGAAAGGGATGATGGAAAGAAGTTAGAGTTCCAGCAGCCAGTTGTAATGGCACCGCAGGGTATTGGCTTTAAGGAAAGTAAAACACTTGCAAAGGAAAGTGAAAGTAATTTGTTTGATATTGTTTAGTGCCATCAGGGTTTCCTGCGTCAGTGACTTTACCAATAGTACTTTGAAATACTGTTGGTTAAAATAATCTCTCCAAACACACCAAGTTCCCTTGAATATTTTTGTCCATCGTGCTCCTGACATGCACAGGAAGTGGGAGCCTGACCCGCGCTTTTCTTGGGTAATGAAGAAATGGAGCATTTGTGCTTGAAATATTCAGAAGACAGGAAATGGGAAATAAAAACGGCAATGACTTTGCTGTATTATAAGTGGGAATAAATTGATCGGGTCCAAATAAGGAGCAAATTCACCACCCAGGCTGCAAACTGGTTATCGCTGTTGAAAGTATCATTTGAAAATTTTGGATGTTTGGCGATGTGACCTCTACCTCACTAAGGGAAAGAGGGAGAATTTATGTCAATAAATATATCTCTATCTTGTTTGCTTACTTTTCTACATGTTTCTTGGGAGTGCATGGCAGACATTATGACCCACAAATTTAGGCTGGTGCTCAGTTGCAGTAATTCTTTATCGAGGAAAATGAGTCAGGAGGCCGGGACACCTCCTGCAGCCTCCTCATAATGGGCTTATGTTGCAGATGTCACGAAAAATCTGCAGAAAATCAGGGCGATAGGAATGATGGCCTTACGTAAGCCCCTGCCCCTTTTCCTTTTCACTGTGCCGGGGGAATGCCACTTAATTCCAGGGTGTTATGAAGTGAAAATCTACCCTAATATTCTAATTGCAGTGTAGGGTTCCTATTATCCATTTGCTTTTGTATTCTGTGCCCCTGTTAAGTCAAGTTAAAATCCATTTTTTTTTTTTTATCAGCTTATCCTCCCACTTTAGGAGATGGATATGCCCAAGTCTGTCTTCTCTATTCCTTTTAATGTTTTATTATTTAACAAATGCTAAAGACTTCATGGATGTCTTTTTCACTAACATTGAGCCCTTGCTTTCTTGACCCCATTCTCACTAAACTGCTGACTACCCAACTTTACTTCCTGACTTCCAAGCTATTTGTCATTGTGAATGATTCCTTCTTTGGGGATGGTTCCCCTTTCTTTAACTAAAATAGTTGTCATTAGTCTCCTGTTCAAGAAGGGAAAACACCCTTGATCCCTCTTTCCTTGTAAACGATTTCCTCCCTTTCCATGGAAAAGTCTTTGAATGTGTCATCAACTCCCACCCCAAGTATCAGTTTGCATCTTTCCTGTAACTCCTTGTTTGAATTTCCCCAATCAGGTGTCTAATTTCGCCCCCCCATCCACGGAATAAACAGGTCCAAACCCAAGTTGCAGTGATGTCCTTGTAACTATGATGCATTTTTCTACTCCATTCTCCATCAAGACTGCCCTTGCTTGGCACTGCGCGTACCATCCAAATGTAGGCAAGCATCACCAAAAATTGTTCTCTCCCTCTGCCCTTGTGTCCCTGGTGTGCCCCTTGGATTCTGTAGTTGAGCCTTTCTTCTTTCTCATTCAAATGCTGTTCTTTGGTCATGTTGTTTGCAGACATGGGGTCAGTTTCCACATGTATGGTGACAACTCCTCGCTCACCGCTGTTGGCAGCCACTCTGTCCTTTTTGACTTGAGTTGAATTTCTGACCTCATATCCTCTTCATTATGTAGACCACCTTCTTCCACCTCTGTAGCATTGCCCATTTTCAGTCCTACCTCAGCCTTCCTTCTGAAACACTTATTCCTCGCCGAACTATTCAAATGCTCTCCTGGCCAACCTCACATTCTTCCTTCAGTTCCCTTTACAAGATTTTACTTCATTTTGCTAACAGTAGGACTGTTGAACCTTGCAACACGGGGCTGCTGCAAGTGTTATGCCTGCTCCCATGGATAATGCAGCCCAGGTGACAAAACTTTGGTGTAGGTTGTCAAGCATACGGAAATACTTTCTTAGTTTTTTTATTTAGTTGGCCATATCTAGTCACTTGTAGGTTAAAATTTGTATTTTTTTCTTTAAAAATAATGCAGGTTTTTTTCCGCAGATATCTTCATACCTACGCCAGACAGCTTGATGGTAAACCTACATGAAAGCAAGGAGGTAGGCAAAAGAGGATTAAACTTTAACATCCTTCCATTTATTTAAAAAGTTTTCAGTGCTGTGGTAGTTTTTGTAAGGATGTGCAATCAATTTCAACTGATTCCTATCTATCATTTTACTGAAAACTATTTTCCACCATTGGTAAATATTAATGTAACAGGTAGACATATGCCAGGTTGGATCAGTTGATAAGAGTTCTTACTTTTGTGTGTTGTGAATTGAAATTCAATACCAGGACGACTTCATAACATTTGTCTGGCACTTTGGTGTAGTACTGAGAGGCACAGGATCCTGTGCCACAGTGCATTAGATGAGCCAAATGCCTCCCTATTCCGGTTGTAAGTTGAATAGAAAAGATTCTGTGGCACAATTCAGACCAGAGCTCTCCCCGAGTCCTGGGCAGTATTCCTCCCTTATCAAAAAACAGTTTAACTGGTCATTTATCTGATTGCTGCTTGTGGGGTTTTTAATATTCTAGAGTGGCAGCATTCAGTGCTCTGCACAAGTAACTATTTGAGATGTTCGGATAAAATGATATGGTGCTATATAAATCAAAATATTTAATTTCCTTTGGCATCATGATAAATTAATGAATAAGATGTTTAGAAAATGGCAAATGTCGTCTCTTTTGCCATTACTTCAATCTTGCTCCCACAATAAAATGTATTTTTGAAAGTAGAACCACAATTTTTATCGATTTGTAACTACCTGAAGAGCAATCAAAAGGTTTGTGTATTTTTCTTAGGGTGGGATTGATTTGAAAGGAATTAGTTATTCATAGATTTGTGAATTTGTTTTTATTAAGGAATGGCACTATTTCAAAGCTTCAATGTAACACTGACAGTCTTAACATTTGCAATGAGCCTTTCAGCCTCACAGAATGGTGCAGCAGCCTTTATTTCTTAAATGATGTAGGACAACCCAGACAATGCAGGGTGTGCATGGCTCAGGCAAACTAACCCAGGCAGGATACCTACCTTTTCACCTTTCCCCAAGTTTTATTCTCCAGGGCTCTTCCTGACACCTGTAATTAATATTTCAGGAGTTGTAATCAGTGTGTTAAAGAGGTAAATAAAGCACTGTTTTACCATACACCCACCTACATAATGCTTCAGAGAGACAACTTGTTTCCCCTGTGTGCAAGGCATTATTCACTATGTATTTGACTGTACCAAATCAATGGCATGCTGAAATAGATTGGTATATAATTCCATTCATGTTTAAATAAAATGCTACCTGCCCAAAATTGTGCATGATAATGATCTCTTCCCACAAATTATATATGCTGCTTTATTCCAAGACAATTTTAACACCACAGGTCTTTAGGCAGGAAGAATGATTGGAGGGTTGCCTCCTCAAAAATAGCTTTTGCGGTTCTCCCATGTCTGATGATAGTGCTGTGAAATCCCAGTACTTTCCAAGAAATGAGATATCCCAGTACTTTCCAAGAAATGAGATGCAATGGTTTCGATATTTACCAAGAGACTTAGAAGGATGGTGATTGTGGGAATATCAGAAGATTGTAGAGGTGGGGGTTTGGACAAATTGCTGAGGGGAAGGGCAGAGAGTACTGTTGGGGAATGCTGGATTTACAGGATTAGCTTAATTATCCTGGGGGAAACACTTCTCCTCCTGACCCACAGGACATGCTGTAAAGGCACTTCACCAATGGATCCAGTTTTCCTTGCCTCATTTACCCACCAGATTTCCCATGCTGCTTTCCCCAAACTTGGCTGATGGCCGGTAAAAGTAGAAACTTGTGGAGCTGGATGTATGTAGCTTCTTTAAATGGTTTTAATCCAGTTCCTGAGAGCAAGTTGGTTACGTGACCCTGATCCCACCTCCATTAAAACCGGGCGTAGGTGAGTTGGGTTCGGATTTGAAATTTTTAACAACTTCTCACCCAGCTCAAACCACATGCCTTTGATGGTTAAAATTACCCCCAATAATGCAGACATTTTAAATAGGATCCTCGCTAAGCAGTGCTTTAGATACCTTTAAATACTTGAACTAGACTTTTGATGGGGTAAGCAAGTTTATAGTGTTCTCCTTCTTTGCAAAGAGGCAATGCAAGAAGCCAGTTTGACATGCAGGAAGCACTCATTGACCAGCGCTTCTGGACTGGCATCTGCTGTAGCATTCTATGAGCGGATTTATGTATTTTGCAGTGCTGCCAGCAATTAGCACCATTGTCTCACAGCATCAGGAACCTGGGTTCAATTCAGACTTTGGGTGACTGTCTTTGTGGAGTTTGCGCTTTCTCCCCATATTTGTGAGGGTTTCCTCCGGGTGCTTTGGTTTTCTCCCCGCAGTTCAAAGATGAGCAGGTTGGGTTAATTGGTCATGTTAGTATCCCCTTCATGCCCAAATGGTTGGGTGGGATTGTGCAGATCGGGCAGGGACGTGAGCCCAGGTAGGGTGCACTTTTGGAGGATCATAGAACATAGAACATTACAGTGCAGTACAGGCCCTTCGGCCCTCGATGTTGCGCCGTCCTGTGAAACCCCTCTAAAGTCCCTCTACACTATTCCCTTATCATCCATATGCCTATCCAATGACCATTTGAATGCGTTTAGTGTTGGCGAGTCCATTACTGCTGCAGGCAGGGTATTCCACGCCCTTGCTATTCTCCGAGTAAAGAACCTACCTCTGACATCTGTCCTATATCTATCTCCCCTCAATTTAAAGCTATGTCCCCTCGTGCTGGAGGTCACCATCCGAGGAAAAAGGCTCTCGCTGTCCACCCTATCTGATCATCTTGTATGCCTCAATTAAGTCACCTTTTAACCTTCTCTCTAAGGAAAACAGCCTCAAGTCCTTCAGCCTTCCCTCATATGATCTTCCCTCCATACCAGGCAAAATCCTGGTAAATCTCCTCTGCACCCTTTCCAATGCTTCCACATCCTTCCTATAATGCGGCGACCAGAACTGCACGCAATACTCCAAATGCGGCCGCACCAGAGTTTTGTACAACTGCAACATGACCTCATGGCTCCGAAACTCAATTCCTTTACCAATAAAAGTTAATACACCGTACGCCTTCTTAACAACCCTCTCAACCTGGATGGAAACTTTCAGGGATCTATGGACATGGACACCGAGATCTCTCTGTTCATCCACACTACCAAGAATCTTACCATTAGCCCAGTACTCTGTCTTCCTGTTATTCCTTCCAAAATGAATCACCTCACACTTTTCTGCATTAAACTCCATTTGCCGCCTATCAGCCCAGCTCTGCAGCTTATCTATGTCCCTCTGTAACTTGTAACATCCTTCTGCACTGTCCACAATGCCACCGACTTTAGTGTCATCTGCAAATTTACTCACCCATCCTTGTACGCCCTCCTCCAGGTAATTTATAAAAATGACAAACAGCAGCGGCCCCAAAACAGATCCTTGTGGTGCACCACTAGTAACTGGACACCAGTCTGAACATTTCCCATCAACCACCACCCTTTGTCATCTATCAGCTAGCCAATTTCTGATCCAAACTGCTAAATCACCCTGAATCCCATGCCTCTGTATTTTCTGCAATAGCCTACCGTGGGGAACCTTATCAAACGCTTTACTGAAATCCATATACACCACATCAACTGCTTTACCACCTGTTTGGTCACCTTCTCGAAGAACTCAATGCGGTTTGTGAGGCACGACCTACCCTTCGGTGCAGACTCGATGGCCCGAATGGCCTCCTTCTGCACTAGTGATTCTATGAATACACGGTTAACATGCACCCCTTTGCATAACTAACAAAATATTAGTGATTAGATTTCATTTGGTGAATTATGTATGTGTGTCAGATATTCAAGTTGGATTTTCTAGGTGTTAATTTCCATGTATAGGTTTCTCATGTGCCGTAATCTTGTGTACCCTTCTGGTTGAGGGAGTAATGGTAATGTTTGACCGATCAGATAAGTGGATTGCTGCTTAGGATTCAGAAAGTCCCATCTGGCTGCACCTGTGCCTAACTGTTGCAGCGCCACATATGTTGCAGTTGCATGGAGCCAACAGTTAAAATGGAGTTGTTAATAAGAGGTACTTTGCTCTGGTCCTTGCTCATCCTTGACACCTTTTTGATGTAAATGTTAGTAACTGTATTATGTTCAAGTAAGAGAAACATGCTCCTATTTAACAAGACGGGGTCACAGTGGCAAGAACAGCCTGGAAAACCAGTGTTCAGAGGACTAAAACTTTGCAGACTTTCTGAAAGCTGTCACAGAAACAGAAAGCTGCTTTCAATGCTGCTCATAGAATTACATAGAATTTACAGTGCAGAAGGAGGCCATTCGGCCCATCGAGCCTGCACCAGCTCCTGGAAAGAGCACCCTACCCAAGGTTAACACCTCCACCCTATCCCCATAACCCAGTAACCCCACCCAACACTAAGGGCAATTTTGGACACTAAGGGCAATTTATCATGAGCAATCCACCTAACCTGCACATCTTTGGACTGGGGGAGGAAACCGGAGTACCTGGAGGAAACCCACGCACACACGGGGAGGATGTGCAGACTCTGCACAGACAGTGACCCAAGCCAGAGTCGAACCTGGGACTGTGCTGTGAAGCGATTGTGCTATCCACAATGCTACCATGCTGCTCTCTCTCCAGTTGCTCTGTTTGGACCTGTAAAAACGTAATTGCCTGCAAAGACTCGCATTCAAAGTATTGCCTTGCATCTTTGACTTTGGCTATATATATTTTTCTGGAACCCACCTCTTCATTCACCTGATAAAGGAGCAGTGCTCCGAAAGCTAGTGATTCAAAACTAACCTGTTGGACTTTAACCTGGTGTAAGAATTCTTACTGCTTTCTACTTTGTAACTTGCACAGAAATCCACTACGTGGTGTTTAGGATAGAGACAAAGATTCCTCGGGTTGAGATAGAGGGGACAGTAAAGGACTCGAAGACTAAAATAAATCATATCCTATTTGGATAGTATTTTTTAAAAATTGCTGTTTTCTAGTCCTAATTGCTTATCAGACTGGTTTATAACGAAAATAATCTAAACAATGAAAAATGTTCTTTGAAAATGTTTTAAAAGAACGTAATATTTATTTAAAAACTGATATCAGTGCATGACTTAGTTAATAGAAATAGGCTATTACGCATTGATGTGTTAGTCATAGAACAAAATTATATCTCAATGTAAACTTTTGGCACGACCAAGAAATGGACTCTGTAAGTTGTACTATAGTCTCTTTTTTGATCACATGCCACTGCATATTTTTATTGAGATTGCATACAAGTATTCATTTGATCATTAGATGAGCATTCCAATGAAAAATCAGTTTGCCAAAGAAAAATTTGCAACAAAATTATATTTAAGCGTTTTAATGCTCAAACAGTGATTATAGAATGTTAATGTATAATCTAATTGGAATGGGTTAAAATTAGAACCTGGATTGCCAGTGTGGTCAAAATATAAGCAACTAGATTTTCTTCAGTATAGGATTTTTAAAATCATTCCCATCCTTTCTGCCCCTTTCATGGTTCCTGTGGGCTCCCTCCAGTATCCAACTCAAGTACTGGTTCATGTGTGAGTGGCAGTAACTGTGGCAACATTCTCTTTTGGTCCTGCTCTTGTGTGTTCTTCGTTCAAGTTCATTTCAAATACAGACCACTGAACAATATTTGGGAGCTGAATTCATTTCATTTTCTGTCTGCTTTTCCTTCCATTTGCAGCCTAGGGCAAGCGCCTCTATCACCAAACAGCTGATATCCGCCAACTTGATCTGTACAGTTCAGCTACTCACTGGTTAAACTTGCTGGTCTACCAAGGGAGCACTTAATGCATTTCTAACAATCTGAGTTTATACGAAAGAAAATAAACCCATTACACGTAAACAAAAAACGGTTCATACAATCGCCCACTGGGATTTTCTGATACATAAACAAAATCATTATGTATATATTTTTATAAGTATCAATGAATCCAAGTTGCCTTCTCTCCTGACAAAAGCACTGATGCAGTAAATTCTGTGAAAACACTGAAGGGTGGATCGCAATACTTAAAGGGTTCTGCACAGAAAAAAATCATTCTTTTGGAGGAACAGTAAACAAATATGAAAAAATGCAGTTTTTATTTCCCCTGTGTGTAATTACCGGAGGAGGCAGCTGTTTTATTGGTTCCGTACCTGTGTGCTCATCTTTGATGCCTTTTTGTTGTGATGTGGGCATCATCTGGTGTATCCAAAACGCATTGCTTTTCCCTTGCCTCCCGTCCAATAGCATAATGACACAGCAAGGTATTCCTCTCCTTGTTTTTAGTTACATGAAGCAATCCAAGCTGTCTTTATTGCTGAGGGAATTCACATAGTACTCTGGTTCTGCTGTAGACACCGTGTATTATAACCCACAGATTATCTTGAGGTGATATTATATTTCATTGAAATTTGCAGAAAACCCACTGGTACATTGTCAGGCTTCTTGATTGCAGAATTGCCATTAATGTTTAATGTCACATGGATGTTACAGAGGGAAAAATAATTACTATACATCTTTGCTAAACATTTGCTAGTTGCTGCCTATGATCTTTTTTACCCTAAGAAATATGAAATGTGTTTTTGTTTTATTTGTAGCTTATTAAAGATTTATTGAAAGTATTGCCAACAATGTTCACCAACACAAGAGAGACCCATAGTGCATTGGGCCCTGCTCTGCAGGCTGCATTTAAACTTATGTGTGCGACAGGGGGGCGCATATCTGTGTTTCAGACACAGCTACCATCTGTAGGTGTGGGTCATCTTCTATCAAGGGAAGATCCTAACCAGAGATCCACCATAAAGGTAATTTGTCTTTCATGCCAAATGTGAAAGTGTCTTTGAGAAATAACATTGGTGACTATGCATCACTGTACATTCCATTTTTGGGGCTGAGCAACTGAATAACATGAAGGATTCCCTGCAGTCTTCAGACAATGGAAAAGTGGCATATAGTAGGGTGGGCAACAGAACACTTCAGTAAGAGTTAGCCTTTAGGAATAGGGTTTCCAATTACAGTTGGGATTATTCCGGTCGGTCACATGGCATTTGCTGCAATCTGAAATGTTAACGGGTTTATACTCTGCAATGTGAATCGTACCATATTTTGTAAACATGTAAACCTGTTAAACACATGCTACGTTTAAGCTTGAACATACTTAATGTTTTATAGTCCACATGTATGTAATCTGTTCCATCATTTCTGTTTGAAATGCAGAGCTTCGTGATTGCTCATTATGTCAAATCATTGACAGACTAAACAATCAGTCTGTCAGGCACTGCTGCTGACAACCTTGGAGTAAAGAACCGCTTCTTTCTGGTTCAAACCATCATGTTCGCAGCACTGTCTGGGGTTACCCACTCAAGTATCCTTTATGATCGTTGCTGTGCCTGTATTTGCTGGCGAGGCCTCGCTCTCGCTCATGACAGAAAAATAGCATCAATCATGAGGGAATTTGCTGTGCCTGACTTGCTTGCACTGTTGACTAGGGCATTCAGAGCCATAATTTAACCTGCAGGAATATGGCAAGCGAGAATTGATGAATGTCACTGATAAACTAAAGCACATGTAATTTTACTGTATAAAATGGAGTGGGCAACAATTACTGATGGAATACATTGATTTTTAATACATCTCTGCATTGATTATCTATTTTTGATCATCCAAACTAATAAGTTATTTTTGCACATCAATCATTTTTATTTTAACTTCATTCAAACCCTGAAAATGTTCTGCAGGTGCAAAATTCCCAGACTCTTCATTCTTCTTTAGATGACCTGAATCTATCCAACTCATCAATTAGCGGAGCAGGTTTAGCCTGCTGACCTTGATCAATCTTATAGATATTCTCTATTCTACTCAAATTAACCTTTTTTTTTTCCTAGTCTTTCATGGTTCAAGCATCTTTTAAAAAAAATCTTTGTTGTCACAAGTAGGCTTACATTAACACAGCAATGAAGTTACCTTGAAAAGTCACTAGTAGCCACATTCCAGCGCCTGTTCGGGTACATGGAAGGAGAATTCAGAATGTCCCAATTCAGCTAACAGCACGTCTTTCGGGACTTGTGGGAGGAAACCGGTGCACCCATAGGAAACCCACACAGATACGGGGCGAACGTACAAACTCCGCACAGATAGTGACCCAAGCCGGGAATCGAATCTGGGATCCTGGAGCTGGGAAACAACAGTACTAACCACTGTGCTCCTGTGCTGCCCATCTTATCCTGGGTCTCATTTTAGATTGCTTGCATTAGTAAACAACTGAACATTAGAATTCACAAAATTGTGATCAAACAACAATGTGATAGATATAGTGAGGGAGTGGATCATGTTGAAGCAAAAACCTTTAATGAAACAAGTCAATTGCCATTTTAATGACTAAAACAAAAGTGTGATTTTAAAAGAGAGCATACACAGGCAGACAATATTCTTTTCAAGTGCTATTTTCTATTTTACAGTTTAGTGAGAAAGTGTGAAATACTAACTCTTTAATTTCAATTAAGGGTGTGCAACATCTTGCTCCGGCCACAGACTTTTATAAGAAGTTTGCTTTGGACTGCTCAGGCCAGCAGGTGGCAGTGGATCTGTTTTTACTGAGTGGACAATATACTGACATGGCATCACTCGGTAAGAGAATGTTTTTCATTACCATTAAGTAATTTATACACTAAAGTTGACAAATGAAGAAAGAAATACCTTCCTTTTGAACCAATAGGGATCAACCCAATTTTTAAAGTTTGCTCAATGCTCTCTCAGGCGCATAAAACTTAACCCAGGGCCTGGGCTGTATATTGCAGCTATCAAAGCTTCATGACGCACAGGTATTTAAAAACTCAAAAGTACCAACTGACGATAAAAAAAAGTTATTAGAGAACTTAATGTATTGAAGAAGTCTCACAACTTCACGCTGAAACTTGATGATTCGCCAAAGGTCAGTAAATTTATGTCGCACGGTAAAGCTACAATAATAGAAAAGATGTTATTGTACCATGACATAACTGTCAGTGGCAGGTTTACAACTCACTGAAAGCACACGTGAAGGTGTGAAATCCTATTTGAACAACAAGCTGCTGCTGATCAAAGTATTTTAAGTTGTGTCCCCAGTTTTTGATCTCCAGAGAAATGGTTGTTTTTAACCAAAAAAGCATTGACTCATTGGAGTGGAAAACTCCATTTTTAAAAAAATTATGTTTATTGAGCATTTACATTTTTTAACAAAATAACGTAACAAAATTACAAAATAATGCAGCGCCCAAAGCAAGGAAGAAAAGAACAGATACCGCTTAACCCAAATGAGCACAGTCTGGAACAGGAGAACAGCATCACAATTGACTTCATACCATCGTTCAATGATTCAACATGACCTTCTCTTTGTGGATTCCAGACCACCTGCGCCCATGTAGGTACAAGAAATTGATTTGCCATACCCACCCTCGCAAAAACAAAAGAAAATACACGGAAACCCCAGATCTACAGGGAGTTAGGCATATTGCATAACCCAACAAAACCCCAGGCCCAAGGCAGAACCACAATTGTAACAAAAGGGAGTGGAAGAGAGGGCCAGTAACAGTATGTTCAGCCTATGGTCAGGCCCACCAGACCTCCCAAGGCAGAAAAGGAGCGAAAAAACTGACTTGCACATCTATCCCACCAGATGGCAACACTAATCAGTAAAAAGAACAGGCCACTCCCCAGGGAGACGGCAGGTTGTCCACCAAGGCAAGAATTCTACCAATCCCCCGGTCCCTGTGCTCCAGAGTAACAAGGAAATAAAACCCAGACCCCCATGAAGACCCTCCACACACACAGGGACATCTGAGCCGTTAGGGATCACAGGATAATAGCCAAAACATCGAGCCTGGCCAAGCCCAGCACCAACCAACACATTGGAAACTATACCCCCAAGGGTCTCTAGCACACCCCAAAAAAACCTGCACCCTAATTGAGCTTGTACCTCTCCATGTCCATTCCGAGCAATGAACTATAAGATGATGTCCAGAAGAAGAAACCCAGAGAAGAGACATCCGACCTAGCTCAAAGTGACCACCATGGCAGAAAGGATATCCAGAACAACCTCCCCCCTCAACCCCTGACCACCACAACTGCCCCGGGGCAGGAGCATGAAGAGAGACCAAACAAGAGGAAAGAAAAAAACTGCCTCAAGAAGGAACCCGGTCCCCTCCAGAATGCCAACACTGCCCAGGTCAAAGAAGGACGAAGACCTGGATTTTAATGCAAAGAATATACAAATCCAAAAGAAAAATCCGAAACGGATTAACTCTAACTGGAGAGGTTATCTCATTGAGGACTGAACAAACCTTATCAGCCATATCCTCCCACATTTCACCCGACCCCAGCTCCAATCGTCGTCTTCCGAACCCTTCAGGGTACCTGACATATCTGCAGTAGGATTTCAACAAAACGAAGGTGGTCCCTGACCAGGTACAGAGCTCTTTTGGGTGCAACAACCCCCTCGTGCACCTCCACTGCTCTTCTAAAGGTACACTGCAATACCTCGAAGTGAGACAATCTGCGCTGCAGAACCAAAATTCTCCACCAAGGCAACATTGTTGAAGGTGGCCATCATCCGATACACACAGCACCGCCAAGGCGAGAGCCAACTCCGCAACAAGTACGCCACTCCTCGCTAGTCCCCACCCTAGCTCACTCCATCCGCCACAAAACAAACGAGGATTTAAGCATTTTTTCTTTTTCTTTTTAAATGTTTTTATTAAGGATTTTTCATATTCTACAGAACAAAGATAAACATGAACATATATCGAAGACTGAAATATATATATATTACGGTCGTCTTCCATTATTTACATTGGTTATTTTTCGTTATTTACAACTGTTTCAGCTTATTTTACATTCTCCAGTAGGCATTTAGTTCTAGCTGGGTCCTCTGCTTCCCCCTCCTTTTTCAACCTAACCCCCGCCCCATCCAGTCGTCTGGTGTGTCCTCTTACCTCATATGCTCTTATATCCTGTTGGGTTGGCGTGATGCTATGTATTTTATTATTTGCTGGTTATGGTTGGGCTCCATGCCTCTTTATTTCCCCCCCCTGCCTTTCCATTATGATACAGTAGCTTCCCTCTCCTTCCTCTGGCTTATTGGCTGTTGGCAACTAACAGGCCTTGGAACAACTGGGTGAATGTCTCCCACGTTTTGCGGAAGCCCTCTTCCAACCCCCGGGGTGGTGAATTTAATTTTCTCCATCTTGTGAAATTCCGACAGGTTGGACACCCAAGCTGCAGCTTTGGGTGGTGCTGCTGACCGCCAGCCAAGCAGGATTCTCTGACAGGCGATTAGGGAGACATAGGCAAGGGTGTCGGCCTTCCTCTCCATGAAGAGATCTGGCTGTTCTGATACCCCGAAGACTGCCACTCTCGGGCCTGACTCCACCCTCATTCCCCCCCAACTTGGACATTGCCTCAAAGAAGGCTGCCCAGTACCCGACTATTCTGGGGCAAGACCAGAACATTTGGGTGGGGTTGGTCGGGTCTCCTTGCCACCGTTCGCATATGTTCTCCACCTCCAGAAAGTTACAGGCTCGTATGTCTAGGGGTATGATTCTCGCTTTGGGTGTTTCAGTCAAGGAGGCCCTGGGTTCAAACTCTTTAATGTTATCAGCAGCAACTGAGCACAGTGATTAGCATTGTTACTTCACAGCAACAGGGACCTGGGTTCGATTCCCGGCTTGGGTCACTGTGCAGAGTCTGCACATTCTCCATGTGTCTATGTGGGTTTCTTCCGGGCGCTCCAGTTTCCTCCCACAAGTCCCAAAGGACTTGCTTGTTAAGTGAATTGGGCATTCTGAATTCTCCCTCCAAATATGGAACTAGGGGATTTTCACAGTAACTTCATTGCAGTGTTAATTTAAGCCTACTTGTGACACAAATAACGATTATTATAAAAACCTGCTCATTCGGGTTCTAGTTAAGTGAGCTCTGTGTGACACTTCCAGCTGCATTAGGCTTAGCCTTGCCCATGTCAGGGGCTGGTTTAGCACTGGGCTAAATCGCTGGCTTTTAAAGCAGACCGAGCAGGCCAGCAGCACAGTACCAGCCCGTACCAGCCTCCCCGGGTAGGCGCCGGAATGTGGCGACTAGGGGCTTTTCACAGTAACTTCATTGAAGCCTACTTGTGACAATAAGCGATTTTCATTTTCATTTCATTTTTCATGTGGAGGTAGAATTGACCCTGTGTAATGCTGCTCCAGAATCCCCTCCCTATTTCAAACCTGAGATCTTCCTCCCACTTGTCCCTTGTCTCGTCCAGTGGTGTGCCTGTCCTGCCTCATAGTCGCCATTCAAGTGGCCGTAGTTCCCCCTCCCTAAGATGTCCGCGTCCAGGACATTTTGGTTCATCTGAAGTGCAGTTGTGGTTGGTTCCACAACCGGACCGGAGTGTGGCTATCACCAAGCATTTGTTTTCTTGGTTCATTCTCACAAAAAGACCGTTCACACAAAAAGACCAATCAGGAACTTCCTGGGACATATAACACAAGAAATAACCAAGTAAGAAATGTGCATTCGGATGAAATGTTGGATTAAAAGACCAGCAGTGCCGGAGCTCACGAAAACTCGACTGCTCCTGCCTCTGACTTAGGTTTAATAGGGTTGGTGTTCTCCTCACCTTAATATGCACCCACCACTCAAGTCAACGTTTCTGGGATTGGACTGTTCGGAATTATTGGGACAGTTACTGTCCTGGCCTGTTGGGGAACTTGCAGGAATGTCTCCTGGCTGTTGACCCCTTTGGCAGGTGAAAGTGGAGGATTTTTTTCCCCAGATTTCATAGTGCAAAATTGAAGAGTTTATCTTGTATTCAGTGCAACTCTGTTCAAAGGATTTAAAGTGTAACTCTGCCCCCTGCCAGTCAAAGCAGCTCTGACACTGGAATGCACTGCTTGCTGTTCTTTATGTGTTATTTGATAAGGTGCTCATGAAGGAAATACATTATATGAGGCATTCTTTTTATTTGTGTCTAATTGTACTCTGCCTGCCGGTTCAGCTAAGTGGATTAGACAGCTGGTTTGTAATGCAGAACAAGGCTAGCAGCGCCGGTTCAATTCCCATACCGGCTTACCCGAACAGGCGCCGGAATGTGGCGACTTGGGGCTTTTCACAATAACTTCGTTCATGTAACAATAAAAGATTATTCATTTTGTTTTTATCCATATTTGAACGGACATATTATGTGCCTGATATAACTTTGGGGAACTGGTATAACTCAGATATATAATTTTGCCCAGAATGTTAATTGCTTAATGCAGGTTTTACTGCATTTGTATAATCAATATTTTTCAAAGATGTATTGGAGTGTACTTTTTTAATTTTCTTATTGAATAATGGGATTGAAAGATACAGGAACAAGTTGAGTTCCAAAATGAAGTTATAAAATAAAATTGCTTTTCAATAGAGCGCGCAAATCCTATTAGCTCTTTATTCTGATAACTTGTCATTCATTATGTTCTTTGCTTCACATTGATTGTGTTTAAGAAAATTTGCACCTCGAGTAAGTTAATTTGATTTAATAGAATATTGCTGAGCAATCTAGTTGCAAGATATGTTGGAATTGGAGTGTGTTTGTATTTGGTACAGGTCTTGCTTTTATTTGTTTACATCCAGTAAACAAATCCTCTGCTGTTTTGAGTGTAATAGCGCAGAAATTGCTTTCTTCATTTGTAGCAGTACTGAATCTGGTCCTCAACTGGTTTTCTGTGGTTTATGAGAAGGATTGTGCCTGATATCTCGGCTAGTCTTGCAACTCCCAGTAAATCCATTATATTTTGTAGCTAATGGCTCATAAACAACATATTTGCTGAAAAGTTAAATCCTCTCTGTACCATTCATAGTAGGGAGACAGTGGCATAGTGGTCGTGTTATTGAATTAATAAGAAGGAGGCCCAGGCTAATGCTCTCCAGACTCGGGATCAAATCCTGCAATGGCAGTCGTGGAATTTAAATTCACTTGATAAATCTGGAATATAAAACGAGTCTCGGTATTCATGACCATGTCATTGATTGTTGTAAAAACCTATCTGGTTCACTCATTTTTAAAAAATTGTTCTTGGGTTGTGGGCGTCGCTGGCTGGGCCAGGATTTTTTACCCATCCCTAATTGCCCTTGAACTGAGTGGCTTGCTAGGCCATTTTAGAGTGGGGCAGTTAAGAGTCAACCACATCGCTGTGTGGGTCTGGAGTCACGTGTAGGCCAGGCCGGGTAAGGACGGCAGATCCTGAAGGGCATTAGTAAACCAGATGGGTCTTTACGACAATCGGTAACGGTTTCATGGTCATCATTGGACTTTTAATTCCAAATTTCTATTGAATTCAAATTTAACCACCTGCCATGGTGGAATTCAAACCGAGGACCCCAGAGCATGACCCTGGATCTCTGGATTACTAGTCTAGTGACAATAACACTGTGCCACCGCCTCCCCCTTCAGGGAAGGAAGTTGCCATCCTTGGCCTACATGTGACTCCAGACCCACAACAATGTGATTGACTTTTAACTGCCGTCTGAAATTATCTATCAAGCCATTTAGGACAATTGGGGATGGGCAACAAATGCCAGTGGTACCCTCATTCCATGAAATAACAAAAAAAAAGTCAAAAGCAAAATCCTGAATTTAAAAGAGAAACAAATGGGAAACAGAAAAATGAAAGGAAAATAAAGACAAAGTAACTTGAAGAAATTAGCAGAATTATGCTGGAGAGATAAAGATAGAAAATAAAACAATCAAAATAATGAAAAATAAAAGTGCAAAAAGTAATATTTGTCCAGCTGAAAAAGGTTAGGGTGTTCTAATTTAATAAACTAGTTACTTAATTTTGACATGTCTTTCAGGAACATTTCTGCTCTGTTTTATAAACACTCATACACTGAAATAATTACTCCCAACACTTCAAATTACAATAATTGATTTCTCACCAAATGTTTGTACTTGCAAAAGGCTTTGCATAATCACAACCAGTGAGTAACAGCAAATTTTAAACTTAATACAAATGTGATGTTTTTCACAGCTTGTATGTCAAAATATTCTGCTGGATCCGTCTTCTATTATCCATCATTCCATCACATTCACAATCCTGCCCAGGTTGAGAAGTTCCAGAAAGACCTCAAACGATATCTCATTAGAAAAATCGGCTTTGAGGCAGTTATGAGGATACGCTGTACTAAAGGTAAGATTTTTTTCCTGTAAATGTATTTGTGATCGTTATATGGACTGCATATATTCTTGTTTCATAATTGTTGCATATTTCTCATTGCATTGTAAAAAAAGAAAATATTGATTTCAATTTATGTAATGCCTTTCATGATCACAATGCCCCAAAGCACTTTGCAATTGATGAAGTACTTTTGAAGTGTAGTCATTTTGAAGTGTAGTCACGATTGTAATATAAGGCGGCAACCACTTTGTACACAATGATCCCAGCAAACAAGAGTGTAGTAATGACCAAGTAATCTATATTTTCAATATTGAGTGAAGGACAAATATTGGCCAGGACAGACTACACTTCTTGAAAATGTAGCCAAGTGGTCTTTTACATTCATGTGAGAGAGAGCAAATGATAATTTCAAATTACCAGTAGTACGCAAAGGACCATAGGCATCTCTGTCCATTAGAGAGAGACAGACAATTGGTTATATTGCTTGAGTGGTGCCACTCCATATCAGGTGGTGGGACAGGGCAAGGACGCAGCCTCCATAAGCAAACATTGAATACCTACAGTGCAGAAGGAGGCCATTCGGCCCATCAAGACTGCACTGACCCTCTGGAAGAGCACCCTACCCAGGTCCATTTCCCTGCCCCATTCCCATAACCCCACCTAACCTTTGGGCACTAAGGAGCAATTTAGCATGGCCAATCCACCTAACATGCACATTTTTGGACTGTGAGCGGAAACCGGAGCACCCGGAGGAAGCCTATGCAGACACAGGGAAAATGTGCAGACTCCACACAATTATCGACAGTCAAAATTGAACCTGGTTCCCTGGTGCGGGGATGCAGCTGTGCTATACACTGTGCCACCCATAGCTGCTAAGAGCTTTGACAAAGAGTCATCAAGACTCAACATTAGCTCTGCTTACTCTTCACAGGTGCTGTCAAACTTGCTGAGATTGTTGAGCATTTACTATTTTTCTTACAACCGACAAGAGGTTGTACTTGTGTTGTTGTCACTATGTTGCTTCACATTGGAGCCATCCAGCCAGCTGAATTCATAGTAAGGAAGAGAACCAAGTTCAATCTAGAAAGTACAAAACAAATCTATAAAAGCAAACCAGGTGCAAAATGTGTGAGAAAAGGTAGCTCCTCAGTTTTAACACCTTGTGCAAAAGACAGCATTTCTGACGATGCAGCAATCCCTCAGAACTGCACTGCAATGTCAGTTTAGATGATTTGTGCTCAAATCTCTGGAATGGGTTGTGAATCCTCAATTTCTGGCACAGGCAAGACTTGCCGTCATTGACTGTCGCCCCCCCCCCCGATTCAAGGAAGATGTCTACTCGGGTGCGAGTTTATGCATGGGTCTTAATGACTGAACAGGCAAATTCTCGAACCACAGATACTTGGGCACGCTGAGAAGGAGGACCCAAATAGAGGAACATGGGGTGCAGTAGTAGCTTCCTTTTCTTTCCATCCCTGACACCCCTCTGCTCATCATTAAGATGTTTGGACTCAAAGCATGATGCAGCTTGATGGACAAGTTGTTGCCCTTTTGAATGATGAGTCCCTCCAACTTGTCACTGTCAATGTTGCTGCACTTCAAGGAGAGCTTCAGAGTATCTTTAAAATGTTTTCTTTGTTCTATCCTGGAATGCCTACCATTTGACAGTTGAGAAAACAGATCCTGGCAAGGGGGACAGGACACAAGTGTCCAGTTCATTGAAGTTGATTTTGCTTGAATGTTTGTGGAGCTGGCTTCAAGAAGGACGTTGGGGGTTGTTCAGCGATCTTCCCATTGAATCTAGAGGATGTAGCTGAGGCATTGCTGATGGAATGAGCCTGTCCACCATCTACAAGACACAAGTCAGGAGTGTGACCTAGATGAGTGCAGCTCCAACAATACTCAAGAAGCTCAACACCATCCAGGACAAAGTGCCCACTTGTTAGGGATCCCATCCACCACCTTTAACATTCATTCCCTCCACCATCAACATTGGCAGCAGTGTGTACAATCTACAACATGTACTGCAACAACTCACCAAAGCACCTTTGACAGCACCTTCCAAGCCACTCACCATCCAGATTTGGAACTATATTGCCATTCTTTCACTGTTGCTGGCTCAAAATCCTGCACCACCCTAACATCATTGTGGGGGTTCCGACATCACATGGACTGCAGCAGTTCAATAAACAGTTTGCTGCTGTCTTTTCAAGGGCAATTAGGGATGGGCAATAAATGCTGGTCCAGCCAGTGACACCCACATCCCATGAATGAATACATTTTGAAAAATATTCTTTAATGCTCTTGTGTGTTGCTGATGCACAGTCCAGATCTCTCTGCATACAACAGTGTGGTGACTCCAACTGCTCTGTACACTAGGACTTTTGCTGACTTGCAAAAGCCTTTGTTGTCTCATACTTGCTGCCAGATTTAGTAGACTGCTGAGCTGGCACAGTCGATCTGGTTGTATTTCTTTCTTAGTGGTGGTCATTTGAAAGAGGTGACTGCCAACATATGGGTAGATGGTGGCATAGTGGGATTGTCGCTAGACTAGTAATCCAGAGACCCAGGATGATGATCTGGGGTCCCGGGTTCAAATCCCACCACAACAGGTGATGAAATTCAATAAAATATCTGGAATTAAAAGTGTAATGCTGACCATGAAACCATTGTCGAACAGACCCATCTGGTTCACTAATGCCCTTTCAAGAACAAAATCTGCCATCCTTATCTGGTCTGGCCTATATATGACTCCAGACCCACAGCAATGGACCCACAGAATAACTGCCCTTTCAAGGGGAAGCCGGACTGTGTCTTGGGGTTTCCTCAGCCGCAGGAAATAGGAAATTCGGGAGACTGTGCGTTGGGATGTTCCCTGCTATGGACCAGAATGGTTTGCTTCCACACCATGATTTGTCTCCCTTTTTGAAGATAATTACAATTGTCACGTTCCTGAAATCCACGGTGTCTTCTAGTTCTTTTACCTCCCAAAACTATAGGATGAGTGCATGGAGTCATGGTGTGAAGGCTTTGCAGATTGATTGTAAGCTGCACTGGGGAATTTCTCTCTTCAGTTGGGCTGCTTGAAGGCTGAAACATTGATCTTCCTTTTCGTCCTTAAGACCTCTTGGCTCTTGCAATGCCTTGGTGCTAGGTGCATGTTCATCATCTACTGAGCAATGTGTTCACCAGTCCCCATAGACCATAAGAAATAGAAACAGGAGTAGGCCGTTTGGCCCCTCGACCTGCTCCACCATTCAATAGGATCATGGCTGTTCCGTCATTCCTCACGTCCACTCTCCTGCCCTTTCCCCGTAACCCTTTACTCCTTTACTAATCTAAAGTCTATCTCAGCCTTAACTATGCACAAGGATTCTGCCCCCACAGCTCTCTGTGACGAGGAGTTTCAAACACTTGCAGCCCTCTGCGGGAAGAAATTCCTCCTCATCTCAGTCCTAAATTAGTCCCTTCATTCTGAGGCGATGTCCCTCTGGTCCTAGACTCTCCCATTAGAGGAAACATCCTCTCAGCATTTACCCTGTTAAACCCCTTAAGAATCCTATACGCTTCAATGAGGTCACCACATTCTTCTGTCATGTGAAATTAAAAATGAAATGAAAATCGCTTATTGTCACGAGTAGGCTTCAATGAAGTTACTGTGAAAAGCCCCTAGTCGCCACATTCTGGCGCCTGTCCGGGGAGGCTGGTGCGGGAATCGAACCGTGCTGCTGACCGACTTGGTATGCTTTAAAAGCCAGCGATTTAGCCAAGTGAGCTAAACCAGCCCCTTAGCTAAACCAGCCCCTTAGCTAAACCAGCCACTCATGTGAGTGTACCTTTAAAAAATGGATGTTTAAGCAATGTGCCTTTAAGAAAATAGTGATGTCAGAGAGTGGGTGGAGCTGAGCTCAGTTCGGCCATTTTGAGGTTAGTTTTGGGAGTTTTTAGTTTCAGTTTGAAGAAAGCTTGGGTGTGGCAGTGAGCTGCATTGCTGGTGATCTCTGCCATGAAGGACTATCTCTTAATCCTTTGGTGAAATCGGAATTGTAAAAAGGTCTCGGTATTGAATATAAATCTAATGTGCTTCTGTTTTAAGGATTTGTTAAGTCTTTTGGATGTGTAAAGGAACAGTTTGCAGGATTGGGTAGTGTTGTATTATTTTCGGGGTTATCTTTGAAGTAAGGGGTGTTAAGAGATCCAATGTTTATTTGAAAGGTTAATTTGAGTTCATGGAATAAACATTGTTTTGTTTTAAAAACCACGTGTCCATAATTGTAATACTACACCTGGGGAACAAGCCGTGTGCTTCAAAAGCAACAATCCATTAAAGGTGGGGGTTGGTTGAACTCCATGATACATTTTGTGGTTCTGAAAACACCTCTCCCATAACACTTCTAAATTCCAATGAATAGTCCCACCTGCTTAACCTTTGCGCATAAGACAATCCCTCCATGCCGGGTGTCATCCTTGTGAACCTTTTCTGAACCGCCTGCAATGAAATAATATCTTCCTTTCAATAAGGGGGCCACAACTGCTCACAGTACTCCAGATGTGGTCTCACCAGTACCTTGTACAGTTGCAGCAAGACTTTCCTATTATACCCCAGCCGCCTTGAAATATGTGGCAGCTTGATTATCTGCTGTACCTGTGTGCTTGTTTGTGTACAAGTGGTAAACCCCCAAGTCCCTTTGTGTTGCAACTTAAATGGCAGTTTCCTTCCATTTAAATAATATTCTTCTTTTGTTCTCCCTTCCAAAATGAACAACTTCACATTTTCTCACATTAACCTCTTGCCAACCTTTTGCGCACTTAATTTCTCAATATCTCTTTGCAAACTGTTTGTATCCCTTTTGCAACTTGCCTTTCCAACTGCATGGATCGAGTAATGCAGATACTACTTCGATATTTAGTTTGAACAATGGAATAATTCAGGAGGTGCCAGTGGTTTCATCTCAAATGCATTCATGTGGCTTTGTGTATGAGAATAAATGTGTCCAGAGTTGTATAGACAGAATTTCTGACAGTGCAGCACTCCCTCAGATTATGTAATCTCTGTCAGATTTTGTGTGCAAGAATGCTTCTGACTGATGTAGCCTCTTGGCACCAGATTTCATTGGAATGATCATTACGACCTGGAGTTTCCCCAGGCGTAAGTGAAGATGCTGAGCCACAAGGAAGAGGGAAAAATAATTCTGAGCTCCAGTCTGTCAGACCTCATTGTTCACCTTCCGGTCGATAAATACAGAGCAATGAAATAAAAGGCCATTAAAGCAGATTTGTCCCTTTTAATCTGAAATTCATTAGCAGACATTTCGGGCTGAAATCTAATTGATGGATTCTTGTAGCAGACCATGTTATATTAAATCTGTCAGCTCACTCTTTGTTTCTAAGGCGGAAGATTGCCAATTCCAGCCTCATTTAATCAAGGCTGATATGCTTGTGTAATGCTGAGGAAGCATTGCATTGTCAGAGATTTTGCTTCTAGATAAAGTGTTAAATGAAGGCTGCAACTCTTTTAATATTTCTTGTGTAAAATTCTATTTCATTATTTGACAAAAATCATGAAATTCTTCCAGTGTTCTGGCCAAAGTTGCTTCTTCAAGCAGTGCCACCAAATATAAACTAGCTAATTAGTAATATCATTGCTGCCTGTGGGATCATATTGTGGTTAAAGTGGCCGCTGCCTTTCTCTACACATCGACTACTGCACTTTAAAAGTATTTTTGCTTTGAGGCTTTTCCAAAAGATGTAATAGGTGCTTGACAATTAGAAACTTTTTGTCACTTGGTAGTGTCAACAATTTCACTTTCTATTCCCCTGTGAGAAATATTAGCGGCGAAGAATAAATAGTTTTACAGAAATAAATGTCCACTTAGCAGAATTGAAAGTTATTCAGGCAATTATTTAAGGCCGCAAGTGATTGTGTTTATCTGTTTGTTAACATATTAAGTCAGTGTACTTAAAAGGCATTAATAGTGTGAACAGACTTTCAATGCACTATACAAGTATAGTACAATGATAATTAATACAAATTCCCATATGCAGCAAACTCCATGATAGTACATTTGAAAGAACCTAAAGTTACAAAAAAAAAGATTGTTACATCTCAAGTATAAGTGGAAGCATAATAGTGCCCTGATAGTAATGATTTCTCATTTGCAGGTCTTTCCATTCATACTTTCCATGGAAATTTCTTTGTGCGTTCCACTGATCTGTTATCCCTTGCTAATATAAACCCTGATTCCGGATTTACGGTGCAAATGTCTATTGAGGAAAATCTGGTCGACACATCCATTGTATGTTTTCAGGCTGCTTTGCTTTACACTTCAAGCAAAGGTAGGTCAATATCTTATAACTTAAAAATTAAGTACTTATGTTCACATTAGTTGATGTAGCTCAAGAAAACTAAACCAGAGTTTTTAATTCCACATATTAGTTTCATTCTAAAGCTTTTCCAACAATGAAACTTGTGGAAAATGTGTTATGTCTAACTAAAATTATAGATACTTTTAAATGTTTGCTTGAGTCACTCTGTGCAGTTTTTCCACTCTACAATTAACAACACCGACCCAAATACCAAGATTGACATTGATGTCACCTTACCAAACAAGATAACATGCCACTAAAGGAATATTTTCTGTACATGAAGATTTTTAAAAAATAACTTAAAGAAAACACTACACACTATTTGTCGCCCCGTGATCAACCCATAGTGTCTGGCTGACCGCCTCTTTTCCCCTTACAATTTATGGTGGTGTAATGGTTATGTTACTGCACTAGTAATCTGGAGAGCTGGTCTAATCAGAGAACTAGGGGTTCCCAACATTGACACCAGTCCCCAGAACGTCTCATGGTTCCCAGTCAAGTGGGCAAGGAAATCTGCTCCTGATAACCCTTGCCTCAGTTGATGATTCAGTACCACATATTGAATGCAGCTTGGAGGTTGCACTGATAATGGAAAGGGCACAAAATATACTTGGGTTTTTAAAAAATTAATTTACAGGATGTGAGCATCGCTGGATCGACCAACATTTATTGCCCATCCCCAATTGCTTTTGAAAAGGTGGTGGTGAGCTACCTTCTTGAACAGCTGTAGTGCATGTGGTGTAGATACACCCACAATACTGTTCGGGAGGAAATTCTAGGGATTATATCCCAGCGACAGTGAAGGAATGGTGATATATTTCCAAGTCAGGAAAATGAGTGACTTGGAGGGAAACCTCCAGGTGGTGGTGTTTCCATGTGTCTGCTGCCCTTGTCCTTCTCGATGATAACAGCCGTGGGTTTGGGAGGTGCTGCCTAAGGAGCTTGGTGAGTTCCTGCAGTGCATCTTGTCGATGGTGGACTTCAATGTTTATCACCAAAGATGATTTGGTTGTCACCAGTAATTGAGCTGGCCGAGGAGTCCTGATAGACATTAATGACCTAGGTCTTGGTGTACAGGGCAACTTTTAAAAGTTGACGATAATATGAAACATGGAAGCATTGTGAACTGTGAGGAGGAGGTATCGAACTGCAAAACAGTTGTAGAATGGGCAGACAAGTGAGGGTTGAAGTTCAATGTGACAGAATGTAAAGGGATTCGTTTGGAAGGACCATCAAGGAGAGTCAATAAAAAAATATGGGTACAACTCATTTTAGGAAGGATGTGGAAGCTTTGGAAAAGGTGCAAAGGAGATTTACCAGGATGTTGCCTGGAATGGAGAGTAGGTCATACGAGGAAAGGTTGAGGGTGCTAGGCCTTTTCTCATTAGAACGGAGAAGGATGAGGGGCGACTTGATAGAGGTTTATAAGATGATCAGGGGAATAGATAGAGTAGACAGTCAGAGACTTTTTTCCCCGGGTGGAACACACCATTACAAGGGGACATAAATTTAAGATAAATGGTGGAAGATATAGAGGGGATGTCAGAGGTAGGTTTTTTACCCAGAGAGTAGTGGGGGCATGGAATGCACTGCCTGTGGTAGTAGTTGAGTCGGAAAAGTTAGGGACCTTCAAGCGGCTATTGGATAGGTACTTGGATTAGGGTAGAATAATAGAGTGTAGGTTAACTTCTTAAGGGCAGCACGGTAGCATTGTGGATAGCACAATTGCTTCACAGCTCCAGGGTCCCAAGTTCGATTTCGACTTGGGTCACTGTCTGTGTGGAGTCTGCACATCCTCCCCGTGACTGCGTGGGTTTCCTCCGGGTACTCCGGTTTCCTCCCACAGTCCAAAGATGTGCAGGTTGGGTGGATTGGCCATGAAAAATTGTCCAAAATTCTATGATTAACCTAGGACAAAAGTTCGGCGCAACATCGTGGGCCGAAGGGCCTGTTCTGTGCTGTATTTCTCTATCTCTCTATCTCTATCTATCTCTAACTCCAAAGCGGGTAAAGGAGCAGTGGAACCTGGGCATATATGTGCATAAATCATTGACGATGACAGAACAGGTTGAGAGCATGGTGTATGAAGCATGCAGTATCCTGGGCTTTATTAATAGGGGCATAGAGTGCAAGAACAAGGAAGTTATATTGAACTTGTACAATTCACTAGTTTGGCCTCAGCTAGAGTATTGCATCTGTTAAAATCCCAGACCAGATCCCAATATCTGTTAGGATTCCAGACAAAAACCCTAAACACTACTTTAGTTTGTAAAATTGTGAGGAAAGAATACTTATACCGCTGACAAATAGGAGTGCAATATACTAAACCAAACTTTATTATTAACATAGAATTAATGTCAGAATTAAAATAGATATCAATTAACAGTCAAAGGAAACACTAACTCCTAACTGATATCTTCTTTACCTCCAACCAAGCAAAATCCCTTACAGGTCAAAAACCACTTGCATATGCAGTTAGCAAATACATGCTGTCCTCTGGGCAGAGATTTTTTGGAAAAGACTGCTGAAAGAGAGAGAGATCCTTTCAGGAACACAGCCTGCAGATCCTTCTGTGTCAGACCACTGCTTAACCGTGACTGCCTTTGGCAAAAGCTGCTGCTCAGCTTAAATCCCTTAGTTTACTACCAGCTAAACTGCCTGCTACAGACCTGACTCCACGCATTAATTACTTCATCTTTATGCCACTCAGATACCCTGACTTGCTTATCTAAGGTTTAACACAATGTTTTAAATTATCTTCTCTCCAGGGATCTCCAGAAATCATAACAAAAATCCATTAGGCCTTGTATAGGTAACAATTTGCATGGTTGGGAATGGATAATGGTATCACTTTTTAATCTTAACATCTTAATTGCATCTTTTGCAGACACAGAGTCTGCCTGTATGTTAAACCAGAATTTTAAAATATATTACTGCACCAGAAAAAATGTATACCTTAACTCAGGTTTTTAATAAAAATTCCTGCAATAATATAATATATATATAAAATACAATCTATATAAATTCTTTCTGCATTCATCGAACATCCCCTTCTGGGCACCGCACTTGTGAAGGATTATTATAGTTATTATTATAGAATTTATAATACAGAAGGAGGCCATTCGGGCCATCGTGTCCGCAGGGTTCTTCAGAGTTCTCTGCAGCCACTTAATGTAATTTCAGTTTTAAAATTGTTATAATATCGAATTGTGTTTGATCCATGTATAGCAGTGCTGCTGACTTACAAAATAAATTATTTCTCAGATTGTGACAATAATAAAGATTATTATTATAAAATCCATCTTTAACATTCATAACGAGATGTAAATTTTGTGGGCAGGATTCTCCCATTCGGCGGCAGAGTGTCCACGCCGTCGCATTTCACAACGGTGTGAACGGGCCGCTGGGAGTACCGATTCTGGCCCCTAGAGGGAGCCAGCACGGTGCTGGAACGGTTCACGCCGCTGCAGCCTCTCATTTCAGCGCGAACTGTGCACCACGCCAACCCGCGCATGCGCGGTGGCCTCCCTCAATTTGCCGGCCCCGACGCAACGTGATGCGGGAGTTCAGGGGCCAGCACGTAAGAAAATAGGCCTGGAGAGTGAGAGGCCGGCCCATCCATTAGTGGGCCCCGATTGCAGGCCAGGCCCCATCGGAGGCACCCCCAGGGTCGGAGTCCCCCACCCACAGGCCCCTCCCCCCCCCCCCCCCCCCCCCCCCCCGGCCCTGCGCACAGAGTTCTCGCCAGCTGCGACCAGGTGTGGACGGCGCAGGCGGGAGTCTGCCTCTTTAGAGCGGCCGCTCGTCTCATTTGGGCCAGAGAATTGGCGGTCTGGCCGGGAAGAGAGGCCCGTGACTGGTGCTGTGCCAAACTTGCTGGCATTGGGGCAGCGTGGCACGGTTGCGGGGAATCTCTGGCCCGGCGCAGGGCTGAGAGAATCCTGCCCTGTATGCTTTGTTTGTAGAATACCATAAGGACCCTTAGTGTTTGGTCTGACATTATCAATTAATCCAAGATACATGGGTACAAATGAGGGCAGAACGGTAGCACAGCGGTTAGCACTGTTGCTTCAGAGCTCCAGGGTCCCAGGTTCGATTCCTTGCTTGGGTCACTGTGCGGAGTCTGCACGTTCCCCCCCGTGTCTGCGTGAGTTTCCTCTGAGTGCTCCTGTTTCTTCCCAAAGTCCAACGATGTGCAGGTTAGGTGGATTGGTCATGCTAGATGGGCCTAAAGGGAGAGTTGAGAAGAGCGAGGAGAGGACACGAAAAGTCGTTGGCAGATAGGATCAAGGAAAACCCTAAGGCTTTCTATAGGTATATCAGGAACAAAAGAATGACTAGAGTAAGATTAGGGCCAATCAAGGATAGTAGTGGAAAGTTGTGTGTGGAATCAGAGGAGATAGGGGAAGCGTTAAATGGATATTTTTCGTCAGTGTTTACACTGGAGAAAGACAATGTTGTCGAGGAGAATACTCGGGTTCAGTCGACCAGGCTAGATGGAATTGAGGTTCACAAGGAGGAGGTGTTAGCAATTTTGGAAAGTGTAAAAATAGATAAGTCCCCTGGGCCAGATGGGATTTATCCCAGGATTCTCTGGGAAGTCAGGGAGGAGATTGCAGAGCCTTTGTCCTTGATCTTTATGTCGTCTTTGTCGACAGAAATAGTGCCGGAAGACTGGAGGATAGCAAATGTTGTCCCCTTGTTCAAGAAGGGGAGTAGAGACAACCCTGGTAATTATAGACCTGTGAGTCTTACTTCGGTTGTGGGTAAAATGTTGGAAACGGTTATAAGAGATAGGGTTTATAATCATCTTGAAAAGAACAAATTGATTAGCGATAGTCAACACGGTTTTGTGAAGGGTAGGTCATGCCTCACAAACCTTATTGAGTTTTTTGAGAAGGTGACCAAACAGGTGGATGAGGGTAAAGCGGTTGATGTGGTGTATATGGATTTCAGTAAGGCGTTTGATAAGGTTCCCCACGGTAGGCTATTGCAGAAAATACAGAAGTATGGGATTGTAGGTGAGTTAGCGGTTTGGATCAGTAATTGGCTAGCTGAAAGAAGACAGAGGGTGGTGGTTGATGGCAAATGTTCATCCTGGAGTTCAGTTACTAGTGGTGTACCGCAAGGATCTGTTTTGGGGCCACTGCTGTTTGTCATTTTTATAAATGACCTGGAAGAGGGTGTAGAAGGATGGGTTAGTAAATTTGCAGATGACACGAAGGTCGGTGGAGTTGTGGATAGTGCTGAAGGATATTATAGGTTACAGAGGGACATAGATAAGCTGCAGAACTGGGCTGAGAGGTGGCAGATGGAGTTTAATGTGGAAAAGTGTGAGGTGGTTCACTTTGGAAGGAGTAACAGGAATGCAGAGTACTGGGCTAATGGCAAGATTCTTGGTAGTGTAGATGAACAGAAAGAACTCGGCATCCAGGTACATAAATCCCTGAAAGTTGCCACCCAGGTTAATAGGGCTGTCAAGAAGGCATATGGTGTGCTAGCCTTTATCAGTAAGGGGATTGAGTTTCGGAGCCACAAGGTCATGCTGCAGCTGTACATAACTCTGGTGCGGCCGCTCCTGGAGTACTGCGTGCAGTTCTGGTCACCACATTATAGGAAGGATGTGGAAGCTTTGGAAAGGGTTCAGAGGAGATTTACTAGGATGTTGCCTGGTATGGAGGGAAGGTCTTACGAGGAAAGGCTCAGGGACTTGAGGTTGTTTTCGTTAGAGAGGAGAAGGCTGAGAGGTGACTTAATAGAGACATATAAGATAGTCAGAGGGTTAGATAGGGTGGACAGTGAGAATCTCTTTCCTCGGATGGTGATGACCAACACGAGGGGACATAGCTTTAAATTGAGGGGTAGTAGATATAGGACAGATGTCAGAGGCAGTTTCTTTACTCGACAGTAGTAGGGGTGTGGAACGCCCTGCCTGCAACAGTAGTAGACTCGCCAACTTTAAGGGCATTTAAGTGGTCGCTGGATAGACATATGGATGAAAATGGAATAGTGTAGGTCAGATAGGCATCAGATGGTTTCACAGGTCGGCGCAACATCGAGGGCCGAAGAACTGCGCTGTAATGTTCTATGTTCTAGATTGCCCCTTAGTGTCCAAAAGGTTATATGGGGTTACTGGGTTAGAGGGATAGGGTGGAGATGTGGGCTTAAGTAGGGTGCTCTTTCCAAGGGCCAGTGCAGACTCGATGGGCCGAATGGCCTCCTTCTGCACTGTAAATTCTATGATAAATTAGACTACTGACTTCCATTTCTTAAGCTGTATGTTGTATTTTCTGAAACTTCATTGTGAAAAGCAGGTTTCAAAATTATCGACTTTGATTTTTGTTTTATTTTGCAGGCGAACGTCGGATTCGAGTGCACACTTTGTGTTTACCTGTTGTGAAATCTGTAGCTGATGTTTATGCAGGAGCAGATGTGCAGGCTATTACTTGCCTTCTAGCAACTATGGGTAAGTGGCTGTTCTAATATGATGGGGAAAATCCAGGTAGTGAATGAAGACACCAGATGACAAGGTCTTCTCTTTACAGATCGTGAACATGGGTGCTGGTGCTTTGGAACACTTCATCGATCATAAAGGTTTATCCTGTTAATCATTGATGAGCTGAGTTTATTAATAGTGGATTTGTTAACTGATAGAAGGATGCTGTGTTGGCAATTTCAGTATGGAAGGGTGGGCTTCTTTCAGAGAATAAGACCACAGATTAGTTTGGAAGTCTGACATTCTTCCAAATTCATTCACTCTCCAATGGGAGGATCCTATAAAAGTTCTGATGACCTCCACCTTCGGGTCACACTGGGCTCAAGTAGTGTCAACAAAATGCTTGTTCACCTGATTATTAAGGAAACTCCAGACATTTGGCTACAATCCTGTTATCTCACCAAAAAAATCTCAACTTTTCCCACAGTGTTTGATTCCTCATAACCTGCTTCACTGCACCAAGTAGAAGAACTTTATACAAAGCTGGACTCTATTTCTGTTGCTAACATCTACTACTTCCTGATATGTGCAAATTATTCAACAAAAGCATTAAGTGTCCATGCTGTCAGCTGGGGAGCAAGTTCTACCCAACTTGGCAATTCTATACTGGTGACTTCTCCATTTTTGGCAGCTATGTTGTGCACCCACCCTATACAATAGGGTCAGGAACACTGCTGTAAACTCAGTTTTGTTGATGCGCAATTATTGTTAGCGGGTTCTCCACTAGTTTTGAGCTTCAAAGTAGAACTCATGCCATCACGAAGGCTGTCGATTTCCACCAACGTAACATGGTCTGTATTCGTCCCTGTCTTTGCTCATTTGCTGCTGAAATCCTCGTTTGTGCCTTCGCTATCTCTAAACTGAATGCACTCTTGGCTGACTCCCCACATGTTATGCTCTGTAAATTGAGGTAATCCAAACTCCACTTCCCATCGCTAACGTCACGCCAAGTTGGGTTCCCAATCACCCTCCGTGACCTACGTTGCCTCAAGATCAAGCAGCATCTTGATTTAGAAATTCTGATCTTCGTTTTCAACACCCTATACTTTGCTAAATTATTGCCTCTTTGGAAAGTGCTAATAGTAGCGAGTATCAGAGTCCACTGTCACAAAGGTGCCACTAGGGATGGGCACTTCAGATAAAGAGTACTGAATTCCGGCACAATGATAGCATTTTATCTTGACAGTGAGGATGTAAAAGTTGATTTTAAACCTGAATATAATAATCTTTATTGTCACAAGTAGGCTTACATTAACACTGCAATGAAGTTACAGTGAAAAGCCCCTAGTCGCCACATTCCGGCGCCTGTGCGGGTACACGGGGATAATTTAGGATGTCCAATTCACCTAACAAGCCCTTTCGGGACTTATGAGAGCGCCCGGAGGAAGCCCACACTGACACGGGGAGACCGTGCAGATAGTGACCCAAGCCGGGAATCAAACGTGGGGCCCTGGCGCTGTGAAGCATCAGTGTGATCCATTATACTACCGTGCCGCCCAATATCCTGAGGCGCAATATATCCTGTGGGAAACCTGAATGGCCATCTGCATCATTGAGACATTTGTTGATGACAACAATCTGCATTTGTATGCCATTTTTAGCAGAGTAAAACATTTCGAGATGCTTCACAGAAACCTCATTAACAAAATGTGACACCAAACCACATAGGATATTAGGACAAGTGACCAAAAGAAAGAGGCTTTCAGAAATGAGGAGCAGAGAAGGGTAGAGCGCGATGAGGTTTAGGGCGGGAATTCCAGAGCTTGGGGCCATCTAAGGCACAGCAACCAATGGTGGAGTGAAAAATGTCGGGGAAACTTGAGAGGTCAGAATTGAAGAAGTCCAGACACTTCATAAGATTGTGGGGCTGGAAGTGATTACAGAGATGGGATGGGGCAAGCCCGTGAAGGATTTTAAAATAAGGATTAGTATTTTAAAATCAAGGCATTGCTGGACCAGGAGCCAATGCAGGGAGTGAGTACAGAGCTGTAGGTGAATGGGTCTTGGGGAACAGAGTTTCAGATGAACTCAAGTCTACTGCGGTTGCATGGTTGCCCCCAGCAGAGATTTGGAATAGTCCAGTCTTGTGGTAACAGGGCCATGGATGAGCCTTTCAGCAGCAAATGAGCTGAGACAGGTGTACATTTTCACTAATAATATAAATTTAATGACCTTCCTTCAAAGTGTTCCAAAGATGAAAAAGAAGGTTAATTTCTGTGCAAAGTATTTCCACCTCTTTTTGTTTTTTAATTATAAAAGCAACCTTTGCCAGTTATTTAGTGCGATCAATGCTTGACACTTTTATTTCAGGTCTTGTGTACTTTTCACAGTGACATCACATCTGTTCATTCCCTTTTAAGCATCTGAAGATATTGGATGCCATTGACAGCTGTGTAGCATCAGTAATTTTTTTGTGTCTTAATCTGTAAATTATTGTTTGCTCCTCAGCTGTAGATCGATCTGTTTCCTCAAGTATATCTGATGCCAGAGATGCCTTGGTAAATGCTGTGGTGGATTCCTTATCTGCGTATCGTTCCACCGTTTCTAACCTCCAGCAATCTGTGTTAGTGGCTCCAAACTCTCTCAGGCTGTTTGCTCTTTATATTCTGGCTCTTCTGAAACAGGTATATTTAAAAAGTAATGACCATCACTCCTTCCATAATAACTGATGCATTTATAAAGCAGGAACATATTCATAATATGTTTGGATGGCCAATATAATTTTTCTATATAACAGGAAGAATGGCATGATTAATGTTTGAAACTATTACAGTGCACAATTGTTCTATTAACAATAGTAAGTTTTAGAATGCATAATTTGGTGGTTTGTTCAACGTGGTTGCAGGACGTCAAGCCAATAATGATGACTTTAAAGATTATATGAGGTGCTCAGGGGTATTTATCATTACCATAATGGTTCCCTTGGATGCATGTTATGGGGCTGGTTTAGCTCACCAGGCTAAATCGCTGGCTTTTAAAGCAGGCCAGCAGCGCGGTTCGATTCCCGTACCAGCCTCCCCGGACAGGTGCCGGAATGTGTCGACTAGGGGCTTTTCACAGTAACTTCATTGAAGCCTACTCGTGACAATAAGCGATTTTCATTTTTTTTTTTCATTTTTCATGTTACATAATGGCTCCAGCATTCTCTTTAAAAAGTTTGAAGTATGGTCTCCTTGAGGATCTACCCTCTTGTACTCCTGCTCTCTTCGACTCCCATGTTGGGTGCCAGGTTCAGTGTATCAAGCTAACTCCGTGTTGGCCAACAATAAGGAACCTGCAAGCTGCGCACTGTCACTTTACCAGATTGTAATTTTTTCTGAGTTGGAATTCATGGTAATTATCAATTTGCTCAACACAATATTTTGTTCCATCCTTGCTTTACAGCAAGCATTCAGAACTGGCACCAGTACTCGATTGGATGAACGGGTGTTTGCCATGTGTGAGATGAAGACACAGCCGTTAGTTCACCTGATGCTTACGATTCATCCCAACCTGTACAGAATAGACAATCTGCCTGACGAGGTTAGCAATATAACATTACTAAATATTTTCACCTTAAAATTAATTTTTGTTTTCAGGAAATTCAGTAATGCTAAGATTATTTGGAGTACAGTAGCAAAATGAAAAGTCACAGGCCTGGAAGGTTAACTGCATTTCTCTTTCTACAGATGCCACCAGACTTGTTGAGTAATACCAGCCTTATCTGCTTTTATTATGTAATATTTCTAGTGTAAGACGTTTGGAGACATTGGCCAGAACTTTGCCAGCCTTTTGCCTATGGGCTGGGAAATGGGAAGGCTCACAAAAGAGGGAATGGAGTTGGTTGGTTGTCTGATGGCTTCCACTGCTATACCATTTTGCTGGTCACAGAAAAGATAGAAAATTGGCCAGGAGCCCAATTGAGCCATTTAAGTGTCCAATTAAGGGCCACTTCCCATTTCATTCCCAGCAGTCTCTGGGTGGGAAGGGCCTCTTCTGGGCACTCTCATTGTCCATAGAGGGCCACCCAAGTGGCATTCACTTTCCCCGTCGTGACAGCTCCACCACTAACCCTTGATAAATCCCCCGATAGCCAGTCTGCCTATCCTTAGCATTCTGCAACGTCAATCAATCCTCTTCAAAGGCACCCAGCTCTTGAGGCACACTTTGCCTGCAGCTGTAACCTCCGAAATGACTACCACTGGCAATGGCGCTGTTGAGCACCGGCTCTCTGCAACAGAAGATCTTGGAAGACAGGCTATCATCCTTATTTGGATGGCGGACCCTGTGGCACCAATTAATTTGTCACCCACTAGTTCCCATTGACAGTCAATGCAGGCTCACCTCCCACTTTCAGTTTTGGCAATGGGACAGCGGCCTCCTGCAAAAATGCTGCCACTGTTATTGATGACAGGCGGCAAACAATTTGATATGAGGAAGATTTTTTTAAAATTAGCCTCGTGCCCCAGTATTGAAATGGTTACCTAATTTCTTCACAGTGGGGTGGCACAGTGGTTAGCACTGCTGCCTCATGCGCTGAGGACCCGGGATCGGCCCTGGTCCGCTGTCCATGTGAAGTTTGCACACTCTCCCTATGTCTGCGTGGGTCTCCCCTCCAGAACCCAAAGATATGCAGGGTAGGTGGATTGACCACACTCAATTGAAATTTGTTTTTCAAATTCTTCACAGTGCTTTCCAGTCATGGGCTAAAAAAAAATCAGTGACCTTCAAGTGAAAATATAATTTTACAGATATTGCCTCATTAGTAGAACATGGTCCTTTCATTAACATGGATTTATGCAAAAGCTGGACTGATTAGGTCAAATTGTACACTTAAATAGCAAGTAAGAGCCTCGAAGGACAAAAGTTTATTTGGACACCAATCTAATTCCCAAGAAGTGCCACTTAAAATTGTTCTTTCTCAGTAAGGTGCAAAGGATATTTAGCATAAAACTTGTGTTTAAAGGTATTGGGTAAAGAGGACACTAAACATCCAGACTTTTTGTGGCCCCAAGTGTTTGGGGGCCTGTTGTAAATGTGCATTTATTACTCAAGTGGCAAGTATATCTATAATAGTGATTTATGTCGAGGACTGACTAATGACTATATCTCTCTGATATTGTATTACAGAGTTACATATCCCTGTCTTTGTTTTTGCGGGGAGTATCCATTGAGTTAACATTTTGAGTCAAATGCTCCGAGGAGTCATATTAGACTCAAAATGTTAACTCTGTTTCTGTCTCTCCATAAATGCTGCCCGACCTGCTGGGTTTTTTTCCAGCATTTTCTGGGGTGTTTTTCAGATTTCCTGCATTCACAGTATTTTGGTTTTGTCACCATGCTATACCTTGGTCTGCCCCCTTACTCCTCTAGCACTTTGTCTTCCTTTGAGCTTCTCCCCATGTTCCATCTCTCTAATTTTTCACTTAAAAACCTCATTCGCAATTTCCCACCGAAGTGCCAGCAAAATGTTCTAATTTGGATATTGTTGCTGTTTTTCTCCTTCAGTTGCTGCATCAAGACACCTCTCACCCTCTGTGATTTAAAACTCTACATGAACCCATCATGCTCACTGCCCTTGTGCCCCCACCTTAATGCATCCTTCCAAATAAACTCCCCAGTCCACTGCCATGGTTTACCCTCATCTTTGTCACCTCAGATGGCCTCGCTATTCTCATTGTTTAGTGACAGATCTGGCAAGCTCTCATTTCTTGCTTGTGTTGCTCTCAACCACCTCCCCTTCCATCTACCCTCTCCCAACCCTACTCCCTTCTGTTCCTGTTCCTGGGGGGTGTGGGGGTGTGTGTGTGGGGGGGGGGGGGGGGGGGGGGGGGGGGGGGGGGGGGGGGGGGGGGGGGGGGGGGGGGGGGGGGGGGGGGGGGGGGGAGGAGAGAGAGAGAGGACTCTCCCAGTTCACTTACAACTGCACTTTCAGATCCTCGCCCTTTGCCCTCCATTCATCACAACATTTCTGCAGCTACCAATGTGTTTAACCATACCCTCACCTTCACCGTTGATGACTTGTTCCCCATTAAAACAATTATGCTTTCAACCTGGCCATTCTCCTGGTAATGCCCTCATCTCTGCTCCTCTAAGTGCAGAGGTCACAGGCTTGAAGTGATATGGTAGACAATTGATTAAACCGATCACAGCCAGATCTGTTTGTACCACATAAAACACACTTAAAATTCTGCTCTAATCTACTAAAAGTGACCACTATTCAAGGATTATCCTGAAAAGCTGAGATAACACCTGGTTTCTTGGCTCCACTGCAAACCACCATATTAAACCCCTCTCCCCTCCCCTCCAACGATAATGGAATGATGTTGTGGACGACTTTTACACTAAAATTGAGATCATCCCATCAGTCGCTTCCCTCCTTTTCACTCACCCACTTGGCCAAAATTCCTCTCAAAGTTCCCCTTTCTCTTGTCCTGAACACACATTTTTCTCAAGTTTCTCACCTGTCTCCCTTCATATCCTCTCCAAACTCATCTTGCCTGAGACCCACCTACTCCCTGAACCCTACCGCACTAAACTGCATGTTAGCTGATATTGTTAATGATGCCCTCTCCTTCAAATTTGCTGTCATCACCCGGCTCCCTAAAAGCCTATCTATGACCATTCTTCTCTCCACCTGCCAATCTTGATACATATTGTTCCATCTCCACCCGCTCCGCCAAAATCTTGAAAGATTTTTAGGCATTGCGAATGGGACACCTTTTATTTTCGAACTGGAGGCTTGAATCTAAAAGAGGAATTGTACTTGCCCAGGATTTGACGGTTATAAAGAATCATATTCGTGAGAGGCAGTGTGAATGTGAACCATGTACTTGACATGTCCTATTTGCTGCATCTTTGCAAATTTATGCCAACACCACAGTGCGTTTGAAAGCTCCCTAGTTCCATTTAAGCCTGAACACCAGGCTGGGTACATGCTTTCTGCATATGGATTCAATTGTCTAGCCTTGGAGTTTGATGGCTCAGATTTGTTGGAAATTGCAAGGATTATAACTTGTTTTATCCTTGTTTGAATATTATGCTTATGAGTAATAGATTTTATAACATTTCTTTCTCTGTCTCTGGTAGGGCTCCATTACTGTTGGTGACAAAATTATTCCTCAGCCACCTATTCTGCAACTTTCCGCAGAAAAACTGTCAAAGGAAGGTGCTTTCTTGATGGATTGTGGTTCTGTAAGTAGTTTTTATTGAAAATGGTAAACCGGAGTATAATTCTTGTGCGGTTCGCAATACCTTCTAGTGAAAACCTACAGAAGAATTCTGTACTCTCTATTCTGAGAAATCTGCATGGGAAATGAGGAGAGCCGAAAGCTGAATTATTTTGCCATTGGAGATCAATCAATCTGTGTAGGTCACCACAGATACCTGTCCATTGTTGGGCATTAGATACATTTCCTTTTTCCACTCCTGTGTGGCTATATTCACATTACTCCTGAAAGGGTGGGAGAACACATTTTTGTCACTGGTGCCATTTTTTCTCTCTCATTTGTTCATTGGATATGGGTGTTGCTGGACAGGCCAGCATTTGTTGCCTATCCCTAATTGCTCTTGAGAGGATGGTGGTGGGCCATCAACTTGAACAACTCCAGTCCATGTAACATAGGTATACCCACACCTGCTATTCGGGAGGGAGTTCCAATGACAGTGAAGGAATGGCGATATATTTCTAAGCCAGGATAGTGTGTGACTTGAAGGGGAGCTTTCAGGTGATGGTATTCCCAAACATCTACCCTGGGTCTTCTAGGTGATAGAGGTCTCAGGTTGGAAGATGCTGTTGAAGGTCGTTTCGCTGGCTGCTGTAATGGATAATGCACATTATGCACTGATGGTGGAGCAAGGGAATGTTTAAGATGGAGTTTGGTGCAAGTCAAATAGGCTGCTCTGTTCTGGATGGTGTTGAGTGTTGTTGGAACTGCACTCATCCAGGCAAGTGGAGAATATTCCACCATGTTCCTGACTCGTGCCTTGTGGATGGTGGACATGTTTTGGGGAGTCAGGAGGTGAGTACCCACCATAGAAATCCCAGTCTCTGACCTGCTCTTGTAGCCACAGTATTTAGAAGGCTGGTCCACTTCAGTTTCTGGACAGTGATAACCCCCAGGGTGTTAATTGTGGGGGATTAATTGGTAATGCCATTAAACGTCAAGGGGTGATGGTTAGATTCGCTCGTGTCGGAGATGGTCACTGCCTGGCACCTGTGTAGCAGGCACACATGCCATTTGCCATTTATCAGTCCAAACCTCAATGTTGCCCAGGCCTTGATGCTCGCAGATAGGGACTGTTGCAGTGTTTGAGGAGTCACAAATGACCATTGAAGAAGCAGCCGAAGATGATTGGACGTGGGACACAGAGGAACTCTTGCAGTGATGTCCTGGAACTTGCATCCAAATGGTTGAATAGAAATGAGTGATGGTCTTGATTTCCAATTGTTTTTGAGTCCAAGGGTTTTTTGCTTTCTTATTTCATGGGATGTTGGCATTGCCAGCAAGGCCAACATTTGTTGCCCGTGCCTAATTCCCCTTGAACTGAGCGGCTGTTAAGAGTTAACCACATTGCTATGGGTCTGGAGTCACATGTAGACCAGACCAGGTAAGGAAAGAAGATTTCCTTCCTTAAAGAACATTATTGAACCAGATGGTTTCATGGTCATAGACCTTCAATTCCAGATTTAATTAAATTTAAATTTCACCATCTGCCGTGGTGGGATTCTAACCCAGGCCCCCAGAGCAATGCCCTGGATCTCGAGGATACCAGCCTAGTGACAATACCACTACTCCTCCACCTTCTTCCCTAAATTCCTGGAGAGAACATTCAGCTTTGATTTCCTGTGTCAACATGGAGGGAAGTTGTTCCTCCAATTCGGCACCAATTGGGTTGCAAGAAACTCTAGTTTGGTGCCACTGACTATGCGCCAATATATTTGCATTTAATCTCTGTTACCTTCTACTATTTAGAATCTGTCCATGTGATGCTAACTGAATTTTTTTTATCGGCACCAGTCAATACAGAGGGCCTCCAGCACTGGGACTATTAATTACAGCAAATAGAATCTAACTAAATATCGAAGCAATCTCATTCTTAGAAGAGCGAGTCAAAAAGAGACAAAGGTTGAAGATTAATCTCAACCTTTCAAGACTATTTTGAATTCAAATCACTTATTTGCAGTAGGATTGAGGCTGTGTATCCTGATTTTCCATCCTGGATCCATTGTGTTTTTTGCATCACGTACATTTTCAGGTTTCCAATTTACTTTTCCACCCCTCTCTCCTCAAATATGAATGATTTGGGTGAATTTGTCAGTTTCTGGTTTCACAACACCTTGGAGCCCTTCACAAACTCTTGTCACGATTTTTCTGATTAAACGTCATAAGTCTTCCAAATAAAAGGCTAAATGGCAGTTTTGTTTTTTTTTGTTTTTTTTTAAATAATTTTTATTGAAATTTTTCGATACAAACATTTACCCCTATTACATTTTAAATTATAACACCACAAGTCCCCCCTGGAAAAACCTCCCCACGCCCTCCCCCGCGCGCCCCCCCCCCCCCCCCCCCCCCCCCCCCCCCCCCTCCGCGCTATCAGTCTAGCAACCAAACCGTTTTTCCCTTTCTGCCGATGGCCTCGGGCAGTCCTTGCCCGCGACCCCCCGCTGACGTGCTCCCTTCGTTGCTACCCCCCCCTCCCTTTCTCCCCCCCCCCCCTTTCTCCCCGGGTTGCTGCTGTTTCGGCCTCCGGTTCCTATCTCTGATCCAAAAAGTCAAGGAAGGGCTGCCACCGCCGGAAGAACCCCTGTACCGACCCTCTCAGGGCGAATTTGATTCTTTCCAATTGGATGAAGCTTGCCATGTCGTTTAACCAGGTGTTAACGCTTGGTGGCCTTGTGTCCCTCCACTGAATCAAGATCCTTCTCCGAGCTACCAAGGACGCAAAGGCCAATATTCCGGCCTCCCTTGCCTCCTGTACTCCTGGCTCCACCCCAACCCCAAAAATCGCTAGCCCCCACCCTGGTTTGACCCTGGTTCCCACCACTCTCGATACCGTCCCCGCCACCCCCTCCCAGAACTCTTCCAGTGCCGGACACATCCAGAACATATGTACATGGTTCGCAGGGCTTCCCGAACACCTAACACACCTGTCCTCCCCCCCGAAGAACCGACTCATCCTAGTCCCCGTCATATGGGCTCTGTGCAGCACCTTAAATTGGATGAGGCCCAACCTTGCGCACGACGACGACGAATTGACCCTCTCTAGGGCATCCGCCCATGTCCCATCTTCTATCTGCTCTCCCAGCTCCGCTTCCCACTTGTCTTTCAGCTCCTCTATCGGTACCTCCTCCACCTCCTGCATTATTTTGTAGATGTCCGAGACCTTCCCTTCTCCGACCCAGGCCCCTGACAGCACCCTATCACTCGCCCCTCCATCGGGAAGCAAGGGGAATCCTTCCACCTGTCGTCTGGCAAATGCCTTCACCTGCAGGTATCTAAACGTGTTCCCCGGGGGGAGCTCAAATTTCTCCTCCAGCTCTCCCAGGCTCGCAAACCTCCCCTCTATGAACATGTCCCTCAGTTGCCTGATGCCCGCCCTGTGCCAGCTCTGGAATCCCCCGCCAGTATTCCCCGGGACAAATCTGTGGTTCCCTCTCAGTGGCGCCGCCATTAGACCCCCCACTTCCCCCCTGTGTCGCCTCCACTGCCCCCAGATTTTAAGGGTGGCCGCCACTACCGGACTCGTGGTATACCTTGTGGGGGGGAGCGGCCATGGTGCCGTTACTAGCGCCCCCAGGCTTGTATTGCCGCAGGACGCCCTCTCCATACGTTTCCAAGCTGCCCCCTCCCCCTCCATCACCCACTTGCGCACCATCGATGCGTTCGCCGCCCAGTAGTATCCGGAAAGATTGGGTAGCGCTAATCCTCCACTGTCCCTACTCCGTTCCAAGAAAATCCTTCTCACTCTAGGGTTGCCATGCGCCCACACATAGCCCATAATGCTGCTAGTTACCTTCTTGAAGAAGGCCCTGGGGAGGAAGATGGGCAAGCACTGGAACAGAAACAAGAACCTCGGGAGGACCGTCATTTTGACTGACTGCACCCTCCCTGCTAGCGACAGCGGTACCATGTCCCACCTCTTGAAATCCTCCTCCATCTGCTCCACCAGCCTTGAAAAGTTCAGCTTGTGGAGGGTCCCCCAGTTCCTTGCCACCTGCACCCCCAAGTACCTGAAGCTCTTTACTGCTCTCCTAAAGGGGAGCCGCCCAATTCCCTCCCCCTGATCTCCCGGGTGTATCACAAAGACCTCACTTTTACCCACATTTAATTTATATCCCGAAAAGTCCCCAAACTCCGCTAGTATTTCCATTACCTCCGGCATTCCCCCTTCCGGATCCGCCACATACAACAACAAATCATCCGCATAGAGTGATACCCGATGCTCCTCCCCTCCCCTTGTCAGTCCTCTCCAACCCCCTGAACCCCTCAGTGCCATCGCCAACGGTTCGATCGCTAATGCAAATAGTAAGGGGGATAGGGGGCATCCCTGCCTGGTACCTCGATGGAGCCCAAAATACTCCGACCTCCTCCCGTTTGTAACCACACTCGCCATCGGGGCCGAATACAGCAGCTTCACCCACTTGATAAATCCCTCCCCAAACCCAAACCGTTCCAGCGTCTCCCACAGGTATTCCCACTCCACCCTATCGAATGCCTTCTCCGCATCCAGTGCTACCACTATCTCAGCCGCCCCCTCCACTGCTGGCATCATAATTACATTCAACAGCCTCCGGACATTTGTATTAAGTTGTCGTCCCTTTACGAAACCCGTCTGGTCCTCATGGATTACCCCTGGCACACAATCCTCTATTCTGGTTGCCAGGACCTTTGCCAACAGTTTGGCATCTACATTCAAGAGGGAGATAGGCCTATAGGACCCGCACTGTACAGGGTCTTTGTCCCGCTTCAGGATCAAGGAGATCAGGGCCTGTGACATTGTCGGGGGCAGAGCCCCCCCCTCTCGCGCCTCATTGAAGGCTCGCACCAGCACTGGACCCACCAAGTCCACATACTTCTTATAAAATTCCACCGGGAACCCATCCGGCCCCGGCGCCTTCCCCGCCTGCATCTGGCCTATCCCTTTAACTAGTTCCTGCAGCTCTATCGGCGCCCCCAGCCCCTCCACCCGTTCCTCCTGGACCTTTGGGAACCTCAATCTATCGAGGAAGTTCTCCATTCCCCCCCTCCTCCTGGGCGGCTCAGACCGGTACAATTCCCTGTAGAAATCCCTGAAGACCCCATTCACCTCTTGCCCCTTCTGCACTACGTTCCCTCCCTTCTCTCTCACTCCCCCAATCTCTCTGGCTGCATCTCGCTTGCGCAGCTGGTGTGCTAGCATCCTGCTCGCCTTTTCCCCGTACTCATAGACCGCACCCTGTGCCCTTCTCCATTGCGTCTCCGCCTTCCTAGTGGTCAGTAGGTCAAACTGGGCCTGTAAACTGCGCCGCTCCCTCAACAGCCCCTCCTCTGGTGTCTCCGCATATCTCCTGTCCACTTCTATAAGTTCCCCCACCAGTCTCTCCCTCTCCTGCCTCTCCTTCCTTTCTCTGTGTGCCCTTATGGAGATCAGCTCTCCTCTGATCACTGCTTTCAGGGCCTCCCATACTACCCCCACCTTCACCTCGCCCGTGTCGTTCGTGCCCAGATATCTCTCAATGCCCTTCCGGACCCTTCCGCACACCTCATCGTCCGCCAGCAGCCCCACATCCAGGCGCCACAGCGGGCGCTGGTCCCGTGCTTCCCCCAGTTCTACCTCTACCCAGTGTGGTGCATGGTCCGAAATCGCAATGGCCGAGTACTCCGTGTCCTGCACTCTCGAAATCAGCCCCCTGCTCAGTACAAAAAAGTCTATTCTGGAGTACACCCTGTGGACGTGGGAGAAAAAAGAATACTCCCTCGCCCTTGGCCTGCCAAATCTCCAAGGGTCTACCCCCCCCATCTGCTCCATGAACCCCCTTAGCACCTCCGCCGCTGCCGGCCTCCTATTCGTCCTGGAACTCGATCTGTCCAGCCCAGGGTCGAGCACTGTGTTGAAGTCCCCCCCCATGATCAGGCCTCCTGCCTCCAGACCCGGAATGAGGCCCAACAGGCGCCTCATAAAACCCGCGTCATCCCAATTCGGGGCATATACATTTACCAGCACCACATTCTCTCCCTGCAGCCTACCCTTCACCATCACGTACCTACCCTCCTTATCTGCTACCACCTGCGCCGCCACGAACGACACCCTCTTTCCCACCAAAATCGCCACCCCCCGGTTCTTTGCGTCCAAGCCTGAGTGGAACACCTGTCCCACCCACCCCCTTCTCAGGCGCACCTGGTCTACTACTCTCAAGTGAGTCTCCTGCAACATTGCCACATCCGCCTGCAGTCCCTTTAGGTGTGAAAAAACCCTTGATCTCTTGACCGGTCCGTTCAGCCCCCTCACATTCCAAGTAATCAACCGGGTCGCAGAGCGACCCGTCCCTTTCCCCTGTCTATTAGCCATGTTCTGTCCCCTGTTCGCCCCGGGTCGACCCTCCCCTTCTGACCCGTTCCCCATGGCGATGGCCCCCCCCCCCCCTCTCTCCTCCCGTTCTTCCCTTCCCGTCCTCAGCCTTTCCAGCAGCAACCCGGTATCCCCCCCCCCCGGCTAGGACCCCTCCTAGCCGCAGTGTATCCACCATCGTACTCCCGAGAGTCAGCTGGTTTTCGCTGACCCGGCTGCCCCTGCCACACTCCGACTCCTCCCGATGTGGGGGGGGAGGGGCCTCCCCCCCCCCCCCCCCCCCCCTTGCCATCCCTCTCTGACTCCGCTTCAGCGCGGGAAAAGCCGCCATTGCTGGCCACACCCCACTCTTCTCTCCTCCCCCTTCCTCCGTCCCGCGCGCGGGAAACAGGGGAGAGCCCGCGCTTTCGCCCGGCCACACCCTACCCCACCATCTTCAATTCCACCCCCGTCCCCATCCACACCGATAACAAAGCCCCCTTAAAACGAGAGGAAGAAAAAAGAGAAAAAGAAAACACGCATAACCCACTTGCTCCCCCCCCCCGTCCCGCCTCCCCAACTTAACAATATAACAATATAAATAACAAATCGCAAATAAATACATAAATACATAACTATGCCTGCATAACTAAATAACTAAATAACTACCCAATAATAACGTACTTAACCAACAGTAACCATAACCCTTAAAGAACAGATCAAAAAACAGTAAAAAAGCCCCCCCTACAACAACAATAATTAAGGGAAGTTGGCAACGGGAAGAGACACACAAAAAGGAACAAAGAAACCCCCCATAACACAAGTTTCAAAGAAACCAAACGATCCATCAACTTTAACCAAGTTCCGACCTGGCCTAAGAAAGACATGGGCCACTTGATCAGTCAAGGGTACTCGGGCGGCCTCGACCGCCGGCGTTCCCAAGTTCTAGTTCAGGTCCAGCTTTTCCTCCCGAACAAAAGTCCATGCCTCCTCTGGGGTCTCAAAGTAATGGTGCTGGTCCTTGTAGGTGACCCACAAGCGCGCTGGCTGCAGCATTCCAAACTTGATCCTTTTTGCGTGCAGCACCGCCTTCGTTCGGTTAAACCGGGCCCGCCGCTTTGCCACCTCCGCACTCCAGTCCTGATATATCCGCACCGTCGAATTCTCCCATTTGCTGCTTTTCTCCCTCTTGGCCCACCTCAGCACTTTCTCCCGATCGCAGAGACGCTGGAACCGCACCAGCACCGCCCTCGGGGGCTCGTTTGCCCTAGGCCGCCTAGCCATGACCCGATATGCTTCTTCCAGCTCCAGGGGCGATGGACCGGCCCCCTCTCCCATCAGGGAGCTCAACATCTCCGCTACATATTTCGGGAGATCAGGCCCCTCCAGGCCTTCTGCTAGGCCCAGGATCCTCAAGTTCTTCCGCCTCATTCGCGTGTCCAGCTCCTCAAAGCGGCTCTGCCATTTCAGGTGGAGTGCCTCGTGCACCTCCACCTTTCCCACGAGGACCGTGGCTTCCTCCTCCCTCACCGCCATCTCCTGCTGCAGCTCTCTTATCGACGCCTCTTGGGTCGCCTGGGCCCCCATCAGCCTTGTGGTCGTCGCGTTCATGGACTCTAAGAGTTCCACTTTCAGCTCCGTAAAACACCGGAGGAGAGCGGCCTGCTGCTCCTCCGCCCATTTTCTCCAATCTTCTAGTGCACCACCGGCCGCCATTTTGGTCCTCTTCCCCCGCTTTTTTTGGGGAGCTGCTGCCGCTTTTTTTGTCGTCCCTCTCCGAGTACCGACCATAAAGTTGGTCTCACTCTCCTCAGGGAGCCTTCCCCCACCGGGATTCGTCTTTACAGTACCGTCGGGGCCCTCCAATCGGCCCTTAAACACCTTTGTCGCAGGAGCTGCCAAATGTGCGACTTAGCTGGTCATAGCCGCAACCGGAAGTCACATCGGCATCTTCATTCTGATGTCACCGCCGGCTGCGCCGCAGTTTTGTTTTTTTAATTCATTTACCGGATGTGGGAGTCCCAGGTTAAGCCAGCATTTATTGCCCATCCCTAGTTGCCCTTCAGAAGGTGGTGGTGACTTGTCGTCTTGAATTGCTGCAGTCCCTGAGGTGTTGGTGCTATTAGGGCGGGAGTTCCAGGATGTTGCCCCAGTGACAGTGAAGGAATGATGATAAAATTCCAAATCAGAGTGGTGAGTGACTTGGAGGGGAACCTCCAGGTGGTGGGGTTCCCAGGTATCTGCTGCTCTTGTCCTTCTAGATTATGGTCGTGGTTTTGGAAGGTTTTGTCTAAGGAATGACTAAGATGAGTTACTTCAGTGCATCTTGTAGATGGCGCACACGGCTGCCACTGTTTGTCGGTGGTGGAGGGTTTGAATGTTTGTGGAAGGGGGAGCAATTAAGCGGGCTGCTTTGTCCTGGATGGTGTCGAGCTTCTTGAGTGTTGGAGCTGCACACATCCAGGCAAGTGGAAGTATTCTATTACACTCCTGACTTGTGCCTTGTAAATGGTAGACAGGCTTTGGGGGGTCGGGGGGTGAGTTACTCGCCTCAGGATTCCTAGCCTTTGACCTGCCCTGGTAGCCACAGTATTAATGCGGCTTGCCCAATTCAGTTTCTGATCAATGGTAACCCCCAGAATGTTGATTGTGAATGTCATTATTCCTCAATGTTTTTGGGTCTAAGAAATTTATGAAGAGATTTTTTTCTGTAGCTTACAGGGATGGATATTGATGTCTTCAGCAGGGTCGGAATCACAGGCCATGTAATTCATGAGGTCTTCAAAAGGTTGGCAGTGGTTTGGAGGTTAATAAATAAGGAATAACACACAGTTGTCTTTAATCCTTGGATATATTTTAATATCACAAATCTTCCTCATAGTAAGTCTTTATGGCTGAACTGCTTGTAGTCAATGGTTCAGAAAAACATAGATCTTTAAAGGTGGTGTAAAATTGGGCACGAATATTTGTTAGCCCATTTTACACTAAATGATTTTCTTTTATCTTGCTTTATATTTAGATTGAGTGACGCTATTGAGGGAAGTCACAATAAATGAACTGATTTATTTTTTCTTTTAGGCGATATATCTCTGGGTTGGCAAAAACTGCAGCAGTAACTTTATTAGCGAAGTGCTTGGATTTCCTAACTATGCTTCTATACCACAGAATATGGTAAGTTGGAGTGTACATAACAATAAATTTAATGCGTTGCTTTGTGCTTATTACTGTGTATTTATTGCTCTTGAATAGTGAAAGATCTGTTGACGACTATATTTTTGAATTGTTTTAAAATGTAACAACAAATGCAACTCTCTTTACATAAGATTTTACTAAATGTATCTTAATTGTATCAGAAAGTTGCCCCCCCCACCCAACCAGATTTGGCTGAGCCCATGAGCTTCTGTCAATGTCATTCCAGAGCTGGCCACTAGGTGATGTGATTGTGCAGTTTCAGTAACATTGTCTCCCTGAATAAAAGACTCTGGCCCTCGAATGTGAACTTTTCAAACAAGAAACTGTGTTTCCGATAGCTGGTTAATGTGGTAAAGCTGAGGTAACTCAAAAAGTAGTGATACAACTAGTTGTCATGTGGTTGGAGACAAAAAGACAAAATTGCACTGTTCCAGTGAAGTTTTAATATGAGCACAACTGTTCCAAATATTTTCTGAGAATGGTTTTCTGCAGATGGTCGATCTCTGGTGGTTACGTAGAGGAAAGACATGCACGAGGTGGCGCCTGCACGAGTACTGCACTTTTCACTTTTTGTTAGTTCCCGGGGCGGGGGGGGGGTTTATTTTCCTTTAAAAACCTACATAATCAATGGGATTAGGACCCTATATCAGGAGGTCGTTTGAGGCGGGGTGGGGGGTGAACAGAAGAAGTTCATCGACTGAGTTGGAGGCCTCTCCAAGGTCGTCGGCAGAAAAAAAATGGCATAGGCAGCCTCTGGGACTCCACGGTAGCACAATGGTTAGCACTATGGCTTCACAGTGCCAGGGTCCCAAGTTCGATTCCAGGCTTGGGTCACTGTGTGGCATCTGCACGTTCTCCCTGTGTCCACATGGGCTTCCTCTGGGTGCTTTGGATTCCTCCCACAAGTCCCAAAGGAAGTGCTGATAGGTAATTTGGGTATTCTGAATTCTCCCTCTGTATACCCAAACAGGCGCTGGAATGTGACGACTGGGGGCTTTTCATAGTGACTTCATTGCAGTGTTAATGTAACCCTACTTGTGACAATAAAGATTATTTTAAAAAATAACGGCAGAGATCATTTCACGCACTTTGGCGAAAGAGTACTATAAGCACTGCTGCGTTGTGGTGAAGGACCTCCGCAAATTGATGGTGGAGGTCTTGGCTCCCATCCGAGTGGTTTTCGAGAAAACCAACGAAAGTGTGAAGGCCCGGGGAGTCACGGTAAAGGACACTGTGGCTCCTTCCAGGCCACAGTGATTGGATTGCTTCACTGGAAGCAGAGATGTCTTTACTGGCCGATGAAATGAGCAAGCATTTTTGAAGTGGGGGTCGAGACCCGCGGGTGGGGCGTGTCGGGAGAGTCGTGGAGCCAGCCATCGGCGTTCCCGATCGCGCAAATTCACGCAACAGCCGGCTTTGAACAATGCCGACTGCGAGCGGCTTTAAAAATGACTAACAAAACACCGGTGTACTGCGCATGCGTGCCCACTCATCAGTGCACATGCAGCCCGGGGTGTTGGGACCTGAACCCGGGTTCAAAGTGCGATCGCGGCATAGCAGTGGCTGACTGCGTGGTGATCATCAACGATGAACTAGGCTATAACCTTGATCTGTTCTGCATCCCTAAACATTACTCAAATGATCTGGAAAGAGTATATATCCCTCATGGTTTAATCATGGACAGAACTGAACATTTGGCAAGGGCTATAATGAAAGCCATTGAAATCATCACATCAACAGTGTTCTGAAGGGTGGCTATAAGTTTTTTGTTGACCTTTAAGACTACATTAAAGCATTGTATCGAGAGAGTGGCTAGTCAATCCCTATGACACTGGACTTCATCCGCTTGAAGAGTTACTGTAATGATCAGTCAACAGAGGAGCTACTCCGAGTTTACGAACTGAGGTACAAAATCCACGTTTTCCTCTTCGAGAAATTGTCCTCTCTGGTTGATTTGTTACCCGATGAAACTTGGATGCTAACCATGTCTTACCTTGCGGACATCTTTTCAATTCTAAATTAACTGAACCTCAAATTGCAAGGGAAGGATGATGATTGCTTTCGGCACTGTGAAGAAATCACAGATTTCCAAAAGTCATTGAAAGTTTGGCAATTGCGAGTGCAAAGCCAAAATTAGTACAAGTTCCCCACACTGCTCCGTCACATCAAAGAAAACAGCATTAGTAAGAAAACTGTAAATGGACTGACAAGCACTCCAAATGAAGCTGACTGAACTTCTGCACGTCAGCTTTGACAGCACATTAAAAACACGCCACAAGTCAGTGACATTGTCAGCATTCTGGAGTAGCATCTCCAAGGAGTAAACGGAGCCGAGTAAAACAAGCATTTTGTTACTTTTGTCCTCTACAACGACCTACGGTTGGATTTTCCGTCATCACAAAGATGAAGACGGCACCCGATATGTGCATTGCCCTCCCCTCCGGTGAACTTGATTGGAGTGAGATAGTGAGGGCCAAGCAGGCTCACCTCTCCATTAAAGGTAAGAGAAAATGGTAAGTCTCAAACGTCGGCCCGCGTGGTCGCTAAGGTCAGCTGGCGTGGATCGTGAAGGTCGACTGGTATGGGTCGCGAAGGTCTGCCGGCGTGGGTCCTGAATGTTGGCCGGTTGGTAAAAATGGGTCCGCGGAAAAGAAGTTTGAAAAACGCTGATTTAGAGAATCGGCCCAGGAGGCAAAATGTTTGAATTGTGTGGCTGCCAGAGGAGATGGAAGGCCCAGTGCCCGTGGAATATTTGCGGAGATGTTTGGGAAGATGGTCAGGGAGAGGGGGATTCCCATCCTCTGAGTTGAACTGAGCCCATAGTACACTCCAAAAGAAGCTTCATCATGGAGAACCACTGCGTGTGGTAATAGAGATGTTTCATAGCTTCAAAGAAAAAGAGTGGGTGCTGAGACGGGCAAGGGAGTATCAAGAGTTCAAATGGGAAGGCCACGCCATCAGGTTTTACCAAGATGTGGGAGCGGAGCCTGCGTTCAACAAAGCCAAGGTTGCCCTGTGCAAAAGAGTAACTTACGAGGGGAAGAACAATTTATTTGATGTGCCAGGTGAGGTGGAGAAATGTGGGTTGGGCACAGTGTGATTATGTTTTAGGGCTGTTAGAGATGGGCTTGTTAAATTGGTGAATTGGTGGGGGTTTCATGTTCATGTTTGTAATTTCCTGTTCTTGTTAGGGTTGAATGTTTTCAGTTGCGGCTTAGATTTGGGGTTTAGTTTTATGTGTGGTTCTGTTCTGATTGATATGAAAACAGATGGCTCCATATTGGGAGTGTAAGGGTTTAGAGGATTTGTATGTTCTGTTTATAAACATTTTTCTTCGGTCTCGTTGGGGGCTGCCCTGCTAAGGTAACTGGAGCGGTGCTGAAGGGCTGACTGCAGCTCTTATAATAGTTTTTGTCTTTAGATAATGAGCTTAGAGTTCTTGTTTTATTTAAGTTCAGGTTTAGTAGAAGTAGATTTTAGTTGTTTGTTTTTTCTGCTTTTATCTGGATGCATATTTGAGTGTGGCAGTATCCGAGGGTGATTGGGGGGGGGCAGGAATAGTGACTACATCGTAGTGTATCTGTCGGGTAATCCCTCTTGGTGAAAATGGCTGACTCCGGATTGATGGGGAGTGGGAGGCCCACAATTTTGCTGGTCGCCTGTGGTGTCCTGGGGGTTGAATTGTCCAGTGGAAACTTTGAGAATATTTGCCCACCTTAAGAATTTGTAAGTCTGAGGTGTCGCAATATTAATTAATAAAGGGATTCAGTTTTCGGCCGCTAAGATCTTGGCTAACCTCAATGGCAGACATGTTATTGTCTATGGCTCTCTGGCGGCCACTCGGTGGTTCTAATTAATATCTGCTCCAAACTGGAATGATGCGAAATTACTGAATGATTTGCTGGCCTCCCTCCCCAATTTGGATTGACATCAGCTAATTTTTCTCACACGTGCACCAGGTATATTCTCGGATTGATTTTTTTTGTGATGGATAGGAACCTTCCTTTTGTGAGGCAGCTGGTTATTCGGCAATTGTGATTTCAGACCACTTTGATTTGGCACTAGAGTCAGGTCAAATGTTGTAAACTTATATCAACTGCCATTGGGGAATATATAAAATGTAATAAAAGTGACTCAATTGTACCTTCCACACTGTGGGGAAGCCCGTAAGGCGGTCCCTAGGAGGGAGATTATCTCCTACAAAGTGCACATGATAAAGTCAGCGAGGGCGGAACAGCAGAGGCTGGTGGACTCCATCCTTGAGGTGGATCACCAGTACTCACTTGCCCCAACCCTGGAGTTGTTGGCAACTAGGAAAAACCTGCAGACACAATTCGAGCTATTGTCAATGGTTAAGACGGTGAATCAGTTTCAAAGCTAGAGGGGTATATTTTCTGATTATGGGGAGAAGGCCAGTTGCCTCTTAGCTCACCAGCTGAAGCGACAGGTGGCTTCCCAGGAGATCGCACAGGTACGTAACTCGAGCAGCAGCTTCGTTTCAGCCACTCCTCAGGTTAATGCGGCTTTTGAATATTTTTATTGGGGTCTCTGTAGCTTGGAACCTCTGGCTGAGGAAACAGTCATGACTGACTTTCTGGCTAACTTATCCATCCCAGCTGTGGAGGGGGAGAGGAACGACAAGTTGCACCCAGAGGAAATTGTAAATGCATTGGGTTGATGCAGACTGGTAAAGGCCTAGGCCCGGATGACTTTGCCATTGAATTTTATTTATTTTTTTGAAATATTTTTATTAAGGTATTTGAATTTTTTTATAATAATAACAATGACGTAAACATGGTATTATAAACATTTCCACCCCCATCCCAATCTTCACACACCCCAACCATAAAGCAACAATCCGGCCCTCTTTCCCACCCCCTTGGAATACTGCTTCTGCTGACATTTTAATTTTCCCCAAGAAAGTCGACGAACGGCTGCCACCTCCGGGTGAACCCAACCATTGACCCTCTTACGGTGAACTTTATCTTCTCGAGACTGAGAAACCCAGCTATGTCACTAACCCAAGTCTCTAAACGCGGGGGCTTCGGGTCCCCGAGGGGGGGCTGGTTTAGCACAGGGCTAAATCGCTGGCTTTGAAAGCAGACAAAGGCCATCAGCACGGTTCAATTCCTGTACCAGCCTCCCCGAACAGGTGCTGGAATGTGGCGACTAGGGGCTTTTCACAGTAACTTCATTTGAAGCCTCCCACATTAACAAGATTCGTATCCAGGCTACCAGGGAGGCAAAGGCCAAGACGTCAGCCTCTTTCACCCCTGAACACCCGGCTCTTCTGACACTCGAAAGATCGCTACCTCCGGAATCGGGATGTGGAGATGCCGGCGTTGCACTGGGGCGGGCACAGTAAGAAGTCTTACAACACCAGGTTAAAGTCCAACAGGTTTGTTTCAAACATGAGCTTTCAGAGCACTGCTCCTTCCTCAGGTGAATCCTGAATCAGGCACCACCCGTGTTTTTAATACCTTGGACATTGCCTTAGCGAAACCCTGCCAAAACTCACTAAGCTTCGGGCATGCCCAAAACATGTGGACATGATTTGCTGGGCTTCCCGCACACCTGTCCTCTGCCCCGAAAAACTTGCTCATCCTAGCCACTGTCATGTGTGCCCAGTGGACTACCTTAAATTGTATCAGGCTAAGCCTGGCACATGATGAGAATGTATTAACCCTGCTGAGGGCATCCGCCCATAGACCCGCCACTATCTCTCCTCCTAGCTCGTCCTCCCAATATCTCTTAAGCTCCTCCACCGGAGTTTCCTCCCCCTCCAAAGCTCCTGGAAAATATCTGATACCTTCCCCTCTCCCACCCAGGTACTGGAGACTACTCTATCCTGTATCCCCTGTGGCGGCAGCAGCGGGAAGGCCAGAACTTGCTTTCTCAGGAAGTCTCGCACCTGCAAATACCTAAACCCATTCCCTGCCGGCAATTCAAATTTATCCTCCAAGGCTTTCAAGCTGGGGAAGCTCCCGTCTATAAATAGATCCCCCAACCTTCTAATTCCTGCCCATTGCCATCTCCGGAACCCACCATCCAGCCTACCCGGTACAAACGATGATTATTATAGATCAGGGTCTAAACCGCCGCTCCCTCCACTCTCCTATATCTCCTCCATTGCCCCCACATTCTCAGAGCCGCCAGTACCACTGAACGTGTGCAGTATCGGGCTGGCGAGAACGGAAGAGGTGCCGTTATCAGTGCTCCCAAACTTGTGTCTTTGCATGACGTCGCCTCCATCCAATCCCACATCGACCCCTCCCCCACTACCCACTTCCGAATTGTGGCTATATTAGGCACCCAGTAGTAATTGCAGAAGTTCGGCAGTGTCAACCCACCCTCCCCCTGACTGCGCTCCAGCAACACTTTCTTCACTCATGGGGTTTTACTCGTCCACACAAAGCCCAAAATAACCTTAATCACCCGCTTGAAAAAGGCCCTTGGGATGAAGATGGGGAGGCACTGAAGAAAAACAGAAATCTGGGGAGGACCGTCATTTTCACGTCTGTACCCTCCCTTCCATTGATAGCGGGAGCATGTCCCATCTCTTAAAGTCCCCTTCCATTTGTTCTACCAGCCGGGACAGGTTTAACTTGTGCAGTGCCTCCCATTTCCGGGCCACTTGGATTCCCAGATACCTAAAGTTCCTTCCTACCATTCTAAGCGGCAGCTCTCCCAATCTCTTCTCCTGTCCTCTTGTCTGGATTGCGAGCATCTCACTTTTTCCCATGTTCAATTTATACCTCGTAAAATTGCCAAACTCCCCCAGGATTTACTTCCCCCATCCCCTCCAATGGTCTAAAATATACAAGAGCAGGTCACCTGCGTAAAGCAAGACCCGGAGCTCCTCCACTCCCCCCCCCCCCCCCCCCCCCCCCAAACAAGTCCTTTCCAGTTCCTAGAAGCCTTAACGCCATGGCCAATGGCTCTGTGGCCAGAACAAACCGTAATGGAGAGAGGGGGCACCCTTGCCTCATCCCTTGGTGTAGTTTAAGTACCCCGACCTCAGCCGGTTCGTATGCACTCTCACTACTGGTGCCTGATAGAGCAACCGCACACAGTCAATGAAGCCCTCACCAAACCCAAACCTTTGCAACGCCTCCCATGGGTAATTCCACTCCACCCGATCAAAAGCCTTCTCCGCATCCATCGCAACCACCACCTCCACCTCCTCTCCTTCTGAGGGCATCATAATAACATTCAAAAGCCTTCGAACATTGGCTTTGCGTTGCCTGCCCTTTACAAATCCCGTCTGATCTTCCCCTATCACCCCCGGGACACAGCCCTCTATCCTTGTGGCCAATATCTTCGCCAGCAGTTTGGCGTCCACATTCAGTAGAGAAGTTCGCCTGTATTACCCGCATTGCTCCAGATCCTTCACCCGTTTCAGGATCAATGAAATCGAGGCCAGCGACATTGTTGAGGGGAGGACTCCTTTCTCTCTTGTTTCATCCTCACCAGCAGTGGATCAATATCTCTAAAAACTTCTTATACAATTCCACTGGATAGTTGTCTGGCCCCGGGGCCTTGTCCGACTGCATGCCTTCCAGCCTCTCGATTATTTTCCTCAATCTCAATTGGGGCTCCCAGCCCTTCCACCAGATCCTCATCTACCCTCGGAAAATTCAACTGATCCAAAAACTGCCTCATCCCCTCCATCCCAGCCGGGGGTTCCGACTCATATAATTTACTACAAAAGTCCTTAAACACCTCATTCACCCCCACACTGGGTCCAGGACAGTATTCCCGCCTCTACTTTACTTTCCCTATCTCCCAGGCCGCTTCCCTTTTCCTGAGCCGGTGCACTAACATTCTGCTTGCCTTTTCCCCATACTCATAAATCGCCCCCCTTGCCTTCCTCAACTGTTCCTCCGCTTTCCCTGTGGTTAACAGCCCAAACTCTGCCTGTAACCTCCGCTGTTCACTCGGTATGCACGGCCTCCGAGTAGCTCCTGTCCACCTGGAGTATCTCCTCCACTAACCTATCCCTCTCAGCCTGTTCCGCCTTTTCTCTGTGGGCCTGTATCGAGATTAATTCCCCTCTGACCACTGCCTTCAAAGCTTCCCAAACCGTCGCTGCAAAGACTCCCCCGTATCATTTGTTTCCAGATAGTTCTGGATGGACTTGTTCACCCGCCCACAGATCGCTTTGTCCACCAGCAACCCCACATCCAGTCTCCATAACGGGCGTTTCCCTCTCTCCACACTAACCCGTAGATCCACCAAATGTGGGGCATGCTCCGACACAGTGTGATTGCCGAGTATTCCGTATCCATCACCACTACCCCCCGGTATTAGCGCCCCGCTCAGAACAAAAAAGTCGAAGCGAGCGTACACCTTGTGGACATATGAGAAAAGAGCCACCTGTTCCATAAACCCCTTCAATTCCTTTGCCGTGGCTGGCCTCTTCCCTGTCTTAGATTTTGACTGATTCAATTCCGGATCAATGACTGTTAAAATCTCCTCCCATAGTCAAGTTATGTGACTCTCAGTCTGGGATCTTACCTAACACCCGACTCATAAATTCCACATCGTTCCAATTCGGAGCATATATGTTCACAAATGCCACCCGCACCCCTGCAGCTTCCCACCCACCATTATGTACCTACTCCCCCTTGTCTGACATGATTCTCCCTGCCTCGAAGGCCACTCGTTTGTTGATCAAGATCACCACCACCCCTGGTCTTTGAGTACAGCCCTTAGTGGAATACTTGGCCAACCCATCCCTTTCTCAATCTCGTCTGGTCTATAACCATTAGGTGTGTCTCTTGTAGCATTGCCACGTCCGCTTTCAGCCCCCTCAAATGCGCAAACACACGAACCCTCTTGACCGGCCCATTCAACCCTCTTACATTCCATGTAATCAGCCTGATCGGGCCCCTCCCCCTGCCGACTAACCATTGCCCTTTTTATGCTAGCCTCTAGCTCGCGCCCTTCGCCTCCTCAAGACCCTCCTCGGGCATTCGCTGTTCCCGACCTCCCATTTGTCCCCTAGTAACAGTTCCTCCCCTGTCAGCAAAGCAGCTCCCTCTCCCTCCTCTCCCTACTTCTCCTAGCAACCACACTAGAAACCCAACCCCCCAAGTCAAGCTCCAGCTTAATACCTGCTTACCCCCCCACTGTGCGTTCGTGAGTCAGCTGACCCATGCTGACTTGATAGCACCCGCCCATGGCACCAAAGCAGTCTGTCTCCCCATTGTTCTCTCTCCCCCCCCCCCCCCCCCCCCACTTGAACAAACCTATTAAAAACATCACATTCCCCAGTAAACAAACATCAGAAAAAACAGCGAAGATACAGCCACTTTAGAAAACAGATCCAGCCCCAAAGACAGCGCCCCCTCTAACCAGCTCCCTGCAAGACAAAGTTACCGTTAGCCATCCAAACAGCCCCTTATTACACATAACACTACTTATACTTATACAACCCAGCACAACAAATCGCCACCACCGTACTCTCCAAGGCTTCAGTGTCTTTTAGTTCGCCTCCAGCCTCTTTTCCTTAATAAAAGTCCATACATCGTCTGGCGTTTCAAAGTAGAATTCCCGTTCCTCATGTGTGACCCACAGACGGGCTGGGTACAACATCCTGAACTTCACCCCCTTAAAGAGGGCCGTTTTTGCCCGATTAAACCCAGCTCGCCTCTTAGCCTCTACTCAACACGTCCGCCCATAGACCATCCTCTATCTCTCCTCCCAGCTCCTCCCCCCACTTGTGCTTCAGCTCCTCTGTCTTTGAAACCTCCGACCCCATAAGCTCCTTATAAATGTCCGAGACGCTCACTTCTCCTACCCACCCTCTGGAAACTATCCTGTCCTGAATCTCCCTTAGTGGTAGGAGCGGGAAGGTTGACACCTGTTTACGAAGGAAGTCCCGCACATGCAGATACCTGTATTTGTTTCCCCTCGCCAACCAAGCTTTCTATTTCATTCTTAAATGTGGGTGTTAAGTTATTTGCCAAAGTGCTGGCGCTACAGCTGGAGTCCTGCACCCCTCTAACGGTGACCCTCTCAAGGCGAAATGTGGACAGTCCGAAGCCCCCAAATATTGCAACCAGCAGACCAGGTTCTTGGGTTATTTGCAAAATCTTGGATATTGTATTGAAAAAGAACCCGGAAGCTTGGGACGACACCAAAACACATGCATGTGGTTAACTGGTAGAAGTGAATAGTGGTCACACTTGTTCTCCACGTCTTGAAAGAATCACTTACCCTTGCCTTTGTCAAATGCGTTCTATGTAGCACTTTGAATTGAATTAGCTCAGTCTGGCACAGGATGAAGTGGAATTCACCATTCGAGGGCTCACTTCCAAACTTCCCCGGCAAGCACAGAGCCCAGCTCTTCCACCCATTTCTCATATACTCTATTCAAAGGGACAGGTTCCGAAGATAGAATGAGATTGTACAGAATTGAAATTGACCCTCTCCCCTGCTGTGCCAAGGCCAATACCTTTTCCAGCAAGGAAGGAGGAGGGGCTAAGGGGAAGGAGGAAAAGAACTTGCGTGAGAAATACTGAATTTGAAAGAAACAAAAAAAGGGTAGGTCCATTCAGATTGTGTCTGCCTAAGACTTTTTCAAGGCTGGCAAAGCCTCCATCTAGAAATGAATCCCCAAAGTGCACCAGACCGCCCGTTCTCCAGGACCTGAATGATGGGTTCCAGCTCGAAGGCACAAAGAGGTGGTTGTCACATATCGGGGCAAGTGAGGACAGTGAAAGATGACTGAAGTGCTACCGAAGCTGCTTCCAAAGACCGAGGGATGAAATCACCATAGGGCACAAGGAAAGACTTGCAGGGGAAAAGGGCAGCGGTGCAGAAATGATGGTGTGTAGGGGGAGGCTGTGGTGTGAGACAGTGCCTCCAATCTACTCCAGTCTTCTGGTCACTGAGCCATTGTAGGATTTTCTGTATGTTGGCAGCCCAATAATAAAACAGGAGATTCGGGAGAGCTCAGCCTTCCGATCCTCTGTCTCTCTGAAGCAGAGCGCTGAGGACTCTGGGATACTTACCTGCCCAGATAAACACCAATATTTATTTCACAAAGGGTCAAAGGGCTTTGACAAAGGGTCATCTGGACTCAATGTTAGCTCTTGTCTCTCCCTACAAATACTGCTAGACCTGCTGAGATTTTCCAGCATTTTCTCTTTGGTTTCAGATTCCAGCATCCACCGTAATTTGATTTTAACCAATATTAATTTGTTGCGTGTCATAAATAACAATGCTTTGGGTAAAAAAATGTTGTTGCATTAAGAATGAAAGCACATTCACCTTGTCAGTTTGATCCTGCCCGTCAGAGTCAGAGGGAGATTATTCCACCTCCTAAGTCCGTTTTGAGCTTATCGATGAGGCTTGAAAGGTTCAGTTTGTGGGGTAAGGCCCAGTTATGGGCCACGCAGATCCCCAGTTAGTGGGAATTAGAGGGCGAGAGGCGAATCGGCTGTGTACCAACCTGAGCTACTCTGGCCGATGGGTACATTTGGAAAATGTTAAGCTAACCATTGGAGGGTCAGTAGAAGGGTTCTAGCCAAGATGGTAGCCATTCATTTCCTTTTTTAAGGAGCTGGTTAGGGGGTTTAGTTGTTGGGGTTACGTTATTATGTGCTTTTGTTTGTTCGTCTTGTTCTTTGATTTTGTAACTTGGGTTAATGGTTTTATATTTTTATTCTGAAAAATTTTTAATTAACATTTTTTTTAAAAAAAGAAAATGGTTTTCTGCATGCTATTAGCCTGGTCACAAATCTGACCTGCCATTAATAAAAGTTCTGGTTCTCTCATAGAATTGGAACTTCAGGCATTGCTTGCTCTCAAAATCGAAACCAGAACAATTCTCAGTTCAACCAAATTTTTGACCTAAGTAGGTACCAACTGTGGCTCAGTAGCAACACTACTGCCTGTTGATCAGAAGGTCATGAGTTTAAGCCCCATTCCAGAGACTTGAGCACAAAATGTAGGTTGGCACTGACATGCAGTATTGAGGGAATGCTACGATGTTAAATGTAACATCTTTCAGAAATTAAACAAGGGCCCCATCTGTCCCCTCGGGGGATATTAAAGAAGAGCAGGGGAGTTCTGCTATCCTGGCCAGCATTTTATCATTCCATCAATACCCAAAACAGATGTTATGGTCACACATATCATTGCTGTTAGGACCTTTGTTCAATTTGGCTACTGTATTCCCTACATTACACTAGTGTCTATACTTCTGAAGTGATTCATTGTCTGTAAAATGCCACAGATTCATTTTTTTTATTATTATCTTTCTCCAATATCAACAATATTGTTCATACTTTTTCGGAAAAAAAGACGCAACTACCAGAATTGAACACAATTTTGTCTCAAAGAACAAGTAATTTTGTTTCCTGGCTTCGAGACAGCAGACCTTTCTTATCGATTCTTTATATTGTGAAGTAAGTATTTGCTTTGGTATTACTTTAAAATGTATCTCTATATATTTGTAGTATTTACTATTATATAACATATATATACATAAAAGATATAATAGCATATGATGGTATGTACAATAGTACCTACTATTACTATTTCTATATAGCTATACAGGGGGGGTGCAAAAAGACATGGTTCAGATGTACAAAGCCCTTTGGCCTATTTTCTGTCATCATTACAGAATGATCTTATTACCTTTTCTGCATTACATCTTTGGACTGTTTCCTAAATTAATTCAGTGTCCTGATTTTTATCCACACTTGCAGAAGCTAAAACCCGCAGGTCATTTTCATTTTCCCCTTTTGTAAATTTTATCCGAACCACGAAGTATGTAAGATTTTTGTTTGCCATTGCCATTAATCAGCTCAAATGTCAACCAGTTGAAATCTCTTTGCAAGGGTTGGCTGCCTTTTAAGCCACAATCCTCCCTACTTATAGTATGATTTATGAATTTTACTACGTTATTAAGCTCTGATGGTATAGTTTAACAAGAACTAGAAAGAAAGTATTGTCTTCTTGAATTCCAATTTCATTGTGTTCCACAATCTCTTCTCCAACTCCCACAGTAACACCTGTTTTATGTGTTTGGTTTATCAAACAATAAGTGTGGTTAATCAAAGAATTAAAGCTCCAATTCTAACTTACGAACTGGGGAACATTAACTCTTTCCTAACAAGTTGCATTGAAACTAATTCCAGATAATTTTGCACATGCCAGGACTAAAGTTTTATTTATTGTAATTTAAAGCATAACCCCTAGTTATTTAGATGATAAAGCATTATTTAGATTAGAAAATGCAACTGCAACACTGGTCTGAAACGTCCAAATGTAAATTTTGCTTGCCACACAAATTGTATGTTAAATGTTTGTCACGTGGTATTATTGAATTTCAACAGGGATGACAGTCCTATGAAAGCAAACTTTTACCAGAAGTTAGTGGAGGACAGAAGCGAATCTGCGTTGTCATATTATGAATTCCTTCTTCACATTCAGCAGCAAATCTCCAAGTAACAGAGTTATAGTTTGTGAGTTGGAACTGATCAGTGATTTTCTTGTTTTGGGGGAAGGTTTGGGACAGTACTGTCATCTGAAGAAAACATACATTTACCTTGGAGGATGGATTTTGCATTGAGGTACAATGTGAGGTGGATATCTTCAGCAATGTTTCAGTCATGATGAAGGTTTTTACACTGGTAGGGATATGAAAAGCTGGTCAATAAAATTTGCAACCTTGCAGAATAAATTCTTGAAGTTACTACGCTATAATGTGTATTTCTGCTCTACAATACAGTGAGATGGAAATCCATTGTACTGATAGAATTCTAATAATGGCGTTAAAGAATGGGCTTGATTGTTTTATTCTAGGTAGAGCAGGAGCATAGAGGCCTTGTTCTTGAATACAAATAGAATAGACTTATTTATTACCATGTGTAAGCCCTGTTTATTCGCAATTTTGTTCAAAATTTTGATTTGATTAATTTTACTGTCTGTTAATTTTCCTGTGTGTAATGTATCAGTGTACAAGTTGATTTTTCACTGGTATTGGGTAGAGGTGATGACTGTATATGCTTATGCAGGTAGGATTTTTTATTGGATTGTTAGCAAATACAGTCTGTATTAAAGTATAAGCCAAGATCACTTGCAGGGCTGTTGAATGTGGTTTAGAGATGCACATTATAAAATTCGATGTGTACATAGAGAATTTAACTAACTTTGTAAAGTAATGTACAAAAAAAGTATCAATCTAACTTACGGTTCTATTAAAAGTGAAAGAGTAAACTGTATGCAGCAGTGTTGAATGTTTTGTGATCAAATTCCTCCTGCCTCACTCAGGGCATTTGAGGCGAGAGAGGAACTGAATACAGATATTCTGTGCCATCTTCCAGTTCAACTGGCAAATACTTTTTTTTTTAACTCAAATTGTTTCTCATTGTAATTCTGCTTTGCATCTTTTTCTTGCAATTAATTTCTTTCCAGCTATTGATTAAAAGAGCTCTGCTGGATTTTTATTTCTTTTTGTTGGTGGTGCATCTGTGTATATTTGTTTATTTTTCAAGCTAAACTTATCTGACTGGGGCTGATGTAATGGATCGACCATTTTGAATATACATCTCATGTCTATGGTTGGCTAAAATCTTGACAAAGCAAAAAATTGAATGTGTGCAACAGCTGTGTAGCTGAATACATGTACAGGATACGAAGGGAGTTTTAGAACACTGGCATACTAATAAATGGAAACCTGAACCTCAGTAAACTGAAACTTCTGCTGTTTTCTGCTGAAGTACATCATCCATCCAGTGTATAATGTTTATGACTGGATTAGAAAAACTAACCAAGTGCAAGATTGAAATAGACTTCCAGATGTTCCAATTCCACTTTGACATCATAAGAAGCACAAGCCTAAAAGAAAAGGAGTTTATGTTGGCTCAAACCCCAAATTCCAGTGGTCAAGACTAATCAGTCTATAAATTGGGAGAATATTGGTGCAAAGGGAAAATAGAAAATTAAAAGAGGACGTGTAAATTCAGGGGTTTAGGTATTTAGCTGATTTTCTTTTCTTGGAAGCTATGTGTTGAATGAGAAGGGTAGGTGTCCATTAGGGAGCTTCTGTTGTCCATGGTTGGACTGCATAGGGAAATGAAGTACACCAATAGCAGTCACGATAAGGACCTGTGAGTGATAATGGAAATAAATTAAACCCATGGCTTGTATTCGGTCACAATAAAGTCTGTAAACATTGACTAAATATTTAATTCCTTGTCTGTATTATTGATAACCTGTCCAATATGTGCCTGGAGCTCCTACTTTAATATGAAAATACTTGTTCATTTCCTCTCAAATGGCATTTTGATGCAGGTCATTTTAATAGCTCGGTGTTGCCAGATATTTCTCAACATTTGAGTGTTTTCAAAGACATTTGGAATTGGCTGTTTTGGCATCAAGTATGTCTCTGAACTGGGCTGACCACCGCTTTGCGATACCCAAAAGAAAACTTCATTCTGACACCTGTTATAGATCACGTGAGAGGCAACTGTAAAATCCTTGTCCACTTTTCCAACTGTGTGTAAGCAGTAAGCTGTGGCAAGTAAGATGTTTGCGTGTTTGTTTTGACCCCTGAGGCATGTGGACAATATGAATTACTAGCAGCAAGCATTTTATGGGTGTAAATAAAGGTAGATTGTTTATTTAATCACTCACCTTCAAATATAATGCGACAGCACACAAAAACACACTCAAGGAATCTACAGTTGAAGAGAATAGTGCACTTTTGAAGTATAACCAAAAGGAACAGTTCATAATTTGCCTGTTTTATATTGTTCTGAAACATGCCTTGCAAGCCTGATGGAAAACCATGTGTTGCATCTGTTCTGATGCAACCTTCAAAAATGGCTCTTCTAGCATGTCTGCCTTTTTCCTTAACTGAGGTTTCTCCCTGCCCCCTGTGGTTGACAGGACAGTCAACCAGGTTTGATACATTTCCTTCACCTCTGCCCAGATCCCCTCTCTTCTGTCCCAGAACCATGATGGGAACCCCTTACCCACACATTCCAACCCACTAGGCTCCACATTCAAAGGATCATCCTCCTCCATTACTGCCAAATCAGCATGATGCCACCACGCAACACATCTTCCCCTCACCTCCCTGTCAGCATTGTGCAGGGACTGTTTCCTCTGTGCTACCCAACTCCCCATCCCCTTCCCAAGGTGCCTTCCCTTGTGATTGCAGAAGATGCAACACCTGCCCCATCTTCCTCCTCACCATTCAAGGTCCTGAACACTCCTTTCAGGTTAAGCAGTGTTTCACTTACATCTCCTTGGATTTGGTTTATTGTATTCACTGCTCCCAATGTGGTGGTCTCTACATTGGGGAGACTAAATGCCGACTGGGTGATCACTTCGCTTCATCCGCAAGCATGAAGCCAACTTTCCTGTTGCGTGCTATTTTAACTCAGCACCTTGCTCTCATGCCCACATGTCTATCCTTGGCCTGCTGCAGCGGAGCCCAACCCAAGCTGGAGGAGCAACATCTCATCTTCCCATGAGACACATTACAGACCTCCGGCCTCAACATAGAGTTCAACAACTTTAGATTGTGACCTTTCTACTCCATCTTTTTTTGTTAAAATTCCAATTAAGGGGCAATTTAACGTGGCCAATCCACCTACATTGCACTTTTGGGTTGCGGGGGTGAGACCCACGCAGACACTGGGAGAATGTGCAAACTGCACACGGGACAGTGACGCAGGGCCAGGATCGAACCCGAGTCCTCAGAGATGTGAGGCAGCAGTGCTAACCACTGCCCACCGTGTTCCCCCTTTCTCCACCATCTCAACCTGGTTTTAATATCCAATACATTTTTTGTCTCGCTGCAAAAACGTTTCCTTCCCACACCAGGCCATCTGTCTCTTGTTCCTAAGGTTGCTGCACCTTTGTTGTAATCTCTCCCAGCTGCAATATAATATCCAACACATTTTCCCTCTTTTAGTTCTGACGAAGTCAAACGGACTCCAAGTGTTGACTCTGTTTTTTCTCCCTCCAGATGCTGCCTGACCTTTGTTTTTCCAGCATTCTGGTTTTGTTGTTGATGAAAATACATCTTTACTTTAGGTGAATTCAACAGCTGAAGTCTTGCGCTAAAGTTGTTTTCAGGATTGTCCCAAAGAGCTGGATTTTCTGCAGGTCACAAACCTATTTGCTTTTAGTCTCGGTAGGAGGTCAGTTTTCTGTATTGTTGAACCTGAAAAGGAACCGGCTTGGAGACCTTGCAAAACGTTGCAACCTCGCAACATTGCAACTTAGGTTCTGAAGGCATAAGTGTTATTGCCCTCTATGCTTTGTCTCTTTCTGTAGACAGCATTTAAATATTACAAGGTGTAAGCATGGCTGCCTCACCATGTGGGGCTTCACACTGTGGCCTTTTTACAAAATATGGCAGTGTTCTTAGGTTGAAGGGTCACATCCTGGTTTACTGTTTTAAGGCATTCATCCCAAGGGGGTTAAAATAATAACCTTTGTTTCAAAAAAAAACATTCAATTCAGGAATGTCCTCTTATGGTGGTCTTAGGGTATGTGAAGTTGACACCTTTTCAACTCAGACAAAAGGTGCAATCTCTTTTATTATGTTAAACAGCGAGTTAGGTTTTAAATACATAAGCCAGGTCAGCTGACCTTTAGCAGCCATCTTTCCAGCAGCACGTTGTTCATTTTATAAAGAAAAGGTTGATTTCAGAGTCCACATTGAATATATTTTGCATCTTAAAAGTTATGAATATGACATTGGGCATGACACGCTGTTATGATCGTCTTGAAACCAATAACCTTAAAGAACTAAACATGCCAAACAACACTAGCAGAAGAAACCCTTTCACTTTTTATAACTTTTGCTTTATCAACAAAATTAAATCAATATTAAAATTAAGCATGAATTAACCGGCAAATTGTAGTCAATAGAAGTTATAAATTAAATTTTAAATAGCTGATGCAGCAAAGATAGATCTCACGGGTTTACTGGCACTCCTCTGAGTGTATACGGCATCATGTTCAGCCACAGTGCTTCAAACTTTTTTTTTCCATGCGTAAACGTTCCTTTATTTTGAGGCTTTAGTCACTCATCCATCTGACAGCTTTACTTCACCCAAGTTTATGGATGCAACAAAAAGCATATTTTTCCAGATCCCCCTTGGCTCAGCTCACAGATGAGTTTTTTTCGTATCCTTTCCCCACCTGCGTTATGGGTTTCTTCCCCTCAACCTGACTATCCTGAACTCCACTGTGCAAATCATTTTGAGGCTCTACTTTATGTCTGGTTTCTGTTTCGCTAGCAACCTGAGATCAAAAACCTAAAGTCATAGCCATTCCCAGAGACCTGAAGTCGTAGTTACTCTTTCAGTTAGGGATTATCTTCAAATAGCAAGCTTTGAGACCAGAGTTGGTGCACCCAACAGACATTTGACAAGGCATCGGAATAGATTCTAGCTCAAACATACTTCCCCACTGCTCCCTCAAACCACTGAATTGATCACAACATGAGGAAGCTATTTGTATTTTTTTTAAGCATAATTTTCATTGGAAATAATGCTGTAAGTACTGTATAGTTGAGCTACATCAGTCAATTACTTATGGACTGTAGTGATTATATTGTAGGCCAACGCCGCAGTCATTCTGCACCTGTAGCATTGCACAAACAGAAATTATACGAGCGACCAGTGAATATTTTGGTGGTGGTTATTGCGAGAAGGTTAGCCAAAACACCAGGATAATTCCTTGCTATTTCTGTTGTTCCACAGGAAGTTTAACATTCACCTTACCAGACAGCCAAACTCTATATATTTCACCAAAACCAAAAGGATTGTATCTCTGTGAAGCACTAGTGCTTCTGCCTAGTTGGTACATTAGAGTCCAGTTGTGTGATTTTAATCCATTTGCCAGTGTGTTTGGATAGCCCAAACTGGAAATTCAGGCTTTGAAATTGTCTATATACTAAATTGAAACTTGAAACACCCGAGTTAAGAAAATTATCACTGTTGTAATGAACAACTTCGCGACTAAATTTTGCCACGAGCAATTCTGGGTCATTATCCAACCTAGTCTACTTTAATTTCATCTCTGGGGATGCTAAATCTGAAAAGTATGGGATAGGCTAACATAGTGTGAATTGATGGATAGTGGTAATTTGAGACAAACGGAACACCACAAACAATGTCACCTCTTACAATAAATAGATCTTTAGTTTTGGAGATATAGAATAGATAGAATAGAACAGTACAGCACAGAACAGGCCCTTCGGCCCTCAATGTTGTGCCGAGCCATGATCACCCTACTCAAACCCACGCATCCACCCTATACCCGTAACCCAACAACCCCCCCCCCCTTAACCTTACTTTTTTTAGGACACTACGGGCAATTTAGCATGGCCAATCCACCTAACCCGCACATCTTTGGACTGTGGGAGGAAACCGGAGCACCCGGAGGAAACCCACGCACACAGGGGGAAGGACGTGCAGACTCCACACAGACAGTGACCCAGCCGGGAATCGTACCTGTGACCCTGGAGCTGTGAAGCATGTATGCTAACCACCATGCTACCCTGCTGATCTCCTTCGGGGAGTGTGCGCTTGTGATGTGTTCACCGCCAGATTTTCAGGTCGCAGGGAGGGTATTCAAACCACATGAAAAATCTGGTCCTACCTTTCAGATTGATTGATTTGATTTATTGTCACATGCACCGAAGTACAGTGAAAAGTATTTTTCTGCGGCCGTGGAACATACACGGTACGTACATAGTGTAGACAAGAATAATCAACAGGGAACATTGACAAATGGTACATTAACAAAACAGTGATTGGTTACAGTGCGGAACAAGGGGCCAGACAAAGCACGTACATGAGCAAGAGCAGCATAGAGCGTCGTGAATAGTGTTCTTACAGTGAACAGATCAGTCCAAGGGGGAGTCGTTGAGGTGTCTTGTAGCTGCGGGGAAGAAGCTGTTCCTATGTCTGGATGTGCGAGTCTTCAGACTTTTGTACCTTCTGCCTGATGGAAGGATCTGGAAGAAGACAATGCCTGGGTGGGTGGGGTCTCTGATAATGCTGGCAGCGAGAGGTGTAGACAGAATTAATGTGGGGGTGGAAAGTTTGGGCTGAGTTCACCACAGCCGGACACCTAAGCAGTATGACCTGTCAGGCTTCCCTGTCCCATCTACGAATTACTCCAGCCAACCTCAAAATTGAAGCAAGATGGGAAACGGCCCTTCAGTGTCAATAATAGGATATAAACTGGAACCAGGAATGACCGGCTGTCCTGGGCTTCGCACACCTGGCATAACACTATGGACAGATCAGGGACGAACAGCAGGAAAGTACCACCCCGCACGGGAATTATGCAGGCCTCATGTTTGCATTCAAATCGAGAGCGTCTTGGAATTCTGCCCATGGAATCAAGATACTTAAGCAAATGTAAATATAGTTGTTTGATTTCCTGCACTTTTTATTGTTGTCCAGGACTTGTATACGATTTCTGAATCCTGCCAGGGTCGCATTCAACCTAAATGTGACAACCCACATGTTTTTCCATTACTTTAACTCAGTACCTTTACGAACCACAAAAAGCGTACATTTAAAAAATATATATTTTTATTAAGGTATTTGAAAAATTTTAATAACAATGACATAAACATGGTATAATAAACATTTCCACCCCATCCCAATCTTCACACACCCCAACCATAAAACAACAATCCAGCCCTCTCCCCTCCCTTGGAATACTGCATCTGCGGACATTTTAATTTTCCCCGAGAAAGGCGACGAACGGCTGCCACCTCCGGGTGAACCCAACCATTGACCCTATTAAGGTGAACTTTATCTTCTCGAGACTGAGAAACCCAGCTATGTCACTAACCCTGGTCTCTGCACTTGGGGGCTTGGAGTTCCTGAGGGGGGGCTGGTTTAGCACAGGGCTAAATCGCTGGCTTTGAAAGCAGACCAAGAGAGGCCAGCAGCACAGTCCAATTCCCGTACCAGCCTCCCCGAACAGGTGCCGAAATGTGGCGACGAGGGGCTTTTCACAGTAACTTCATTTGAAGCCTACTTATGACAATAAGCGATTTCATCCCTCCACTTTAACAAGATCCGTCTCCAGGCTACCAGGGAGGCAAATGCGAAGATGTCAGTCTCTTTCACCCCCTGAACTGGCTCTTCCGACACTCCAAAGATAGCTACCTCCGGAATTGGCACCACCCGTGTTTTTAGTGCCTTGGACATTGCTTAGCGAAACCCTGCCAAAACCCTCTAAGCTTCGGGCATTCCCAAAACATGTGGACATGATTTGCTGGGCTTCCAGCGCACCTCGCACACCTGTCCTCTACTCCGAAATGCTTGCTCATACTAGCCACTGTCATGTGTGCCCAGTGGACTACCTTAAATTGTATCAGGCTAAGCCTGGCACATGATGAGGATGTATTAACCCTGCTTCGGGCATCCACCCATAGAACCGCCACAATCTCTCCTCCTAGCTCGTCTTCCCACTTGCCCCTGAGCTCCTCCACTGGAGTTTCCTCCGCCCCAAAAGCTCCTGGTAAATATCTGATACCTTCGCTCCCATCCAGGTACTGGAGACTACTCCTTCTAATTCCTGCCCTTTGCCATCTCCGGAACCCACCATCCAGCCTACCCGGTACAAACAATGATTATTATAGATCGGGGTCTAAACCGATGCTCCCTCCAATCTTCTATATCTCCTCCATTGCCCCCACCTTCTCAGAGCCGCCACCACCACTGAACTTGTGGATTATCGGGCCTGCGAGAATGGAAGAGGTGCCGTTATCAGTGCTCCCAAACAGGGCAGCACGGTGGCTAGTGGTTAGCACAGCTGCCTCACGGCGCTGAGGTCCCAGGTTCGATCCCGGCTCTGGGTCACTGTCCGTGTGGAGTTTGCACGTTCTCCCCGTGTCTGCGTGGGTTTCGCCCCCACAACCCAAAAATGTGCAGAGTAGGTGGATTGGCCGCACTAAATTGCCCCCTTAATTGGAAAAAATAATTGGATAATCTAAATTTTTTTTTAAAAATCAGTGCTCCCAAACTTGTCTTTACATGACATCGCCTCCAACCGCTCCCATGCCGACCGCTCCCCCACTACCCACTTCCTAATCATGGCTATATTAGGCACCCAGTAGTAATTGCAGAAGTTCGGCAGTGTCAACCCACCCTCCCCCCACTGCGCTCCAGCAACACTTTCTTCACTTGCAGGGTTTTACTCGCCCACACAAAGCCCGAGATACCCTTATTCACCCGCTTGAAAAAGGCCCTCGGAATGAAGATGGGGAGGCACTGAAAGACAAACAGAAATCTGGGGAGGACCGTCATTTTCACGGTCTGTGCCCTCCCCTCTAGTGATAGCGGGAGAACGTCCCATCTCTTAAAGTCCCCTTCCATTTGTTCTACCAGCCGGGATCGGTTTAATTGTGCAGTGCCTCCCATTTAGGGCAGCACGGTAGCATTGTGGCTAGGACAATGGCTTCACAGCTCCAGGGTCCCAGGTTCGATACCGGCTTGGGTCACTGTCTGTGTGGAGTCTGCACATCCTCCCTGTGTGTGCGTGGGTTTCCTCCGGGTGCTCCGGTTTCCTCCTACAGTCCAAAGATGTGCAGGTTAGGTGGATTGGCCATGATAAATTGCCCTTAGTGTCCAAAATTGCCCTTAGTGTTGGGTGGGGTTACTGGGTTATGGGGATAGGGTGGAGGTGTTGACCTTGGGTAGGGTGCTCTTTCCAAGAGCCGGTGCAGACTCAATGGGCCGAATGGCCTCCTTCTGCACTATAAATTCTATGATCTATGATTCCCGGGCCATCTGTATTCCCAGATACCAAAAGCTCTTTCCTACCATTCTACGGGGCAGCTCTCCCAGTCTCTTCTCCTGTCCACTTGCCTGGATCGTGAACAACTTGCTTTTCCCCATGTTCAATTTATACCCCGAGAAATTGCCAAATTCTCCCAGGGTTCGCACTACTTTCCCATCCCCTCCAACAGGTCTGAAATATACAAGAGCAGGTCATCTGCATAAAGCGAGACCTGGTGCTCCACCCCACCCCCCCCCCCCCCCCCCCCCCCCCACCCCGGAACCGGACCTTTCCAGTTCCCAGAGGCTCTTAACGCCATGGCCAATGGCTCTATGGCCAGAGCAAACAGTAAAGGGATGAGAGGGCCCCCTTGCCTCGTCCCTCGGTGTAGTTTAAAATACTCAGCCGGTTCATACGCACACTCGCTAATGGTGTCTGATAGAGCAACTGCACCCAGTCAATAAAGCCCTCACCAAACCCAAACCTTCCCAGCGCCTCCCACAGGTAATTCCACTCCACCCGATCAAAAGCCTTCTCCGCATCCATCGCAACCACCACCTCCACCTCCTCTCCTTCTGAGGGCATCATAATAACATTGAAAAGCCTTCGAACATTGGTTTTGAGTTGCCTGCCCTTTACAAATCCCGTATGGTCTTCCCCTATCACCCCCAGGACACAGTCCTTTATCCTTGTGGCCAGTATCTTAGCCAGCAGTTTGGCGTCCACATTCAGTAGAGAAATTGGCCTGTATGACCCGCATTGCTCCGGATCCTTCTCCCGTTTCAGGATTAATGACATCGAGGCCTGCGACATTGTTGAGGGAAGGACTCCCTTTTATCTTGTTTCACTAGTCCTCACCAGCAGTGGGCTCAATATCTCTGAAAACTTCTTATAGAATTCCACCGATAGCCGTCAGGCCCCGGGGCCTTGCCCGACTGCATGTCCTCCAGCCTCCAGATTATTTTCCTCAATCACAATTGGGGCTCCCAGCCCTTCCACCAGATCCTCATCTACCCTCGGAAACCTCAACTGATCCAAAAACTGCCTCATCCCCTCCACCCCAGCCAGGGGTTCCGACTCATATAACTTACTACAAAAGTCCTTAAACACCTCATTCACCCCCACTGGGTCCAAGACAGTATTCCCGCCTCTACTCTTTATTTTCCCTATCTCCATTGCTGCCTCCCTTTTCCTCAGCTGGAGCACTAACATTCTGCTTGCCTTTTCCCCATACTCATAAACCCCCCCCCCCCCCCCCCCCCCTTGCCTTCCTCAACTGTTCCACCTGCTTTCAACAGCCCAAACTCCACCTGCAACCTCCGTCGGTCCCTCAGGAGCCCCGCGTGTGGAGCCTCCGAGTATCTCCTGTCCACCTGGAGTATCTCCTCCACTAACCTATCCGTCTCAGCCCGTTCCACCTTTTCTCTGTGGGCCCGTATCGAGATTAATTCCCCTCTGACCACTGCCTTCAAAGCTTCCCAAACCGTCGCTGCAGGACTTGTTAACGCATGGACTTGTTAACCCGCCTACAGATCGCTTTGTCCGCTAGCAACCTCACATCCAGTCTCCACAGCAGGTGTTACCCTCTCTCCACACTAACCTGTGGATCCACCCAATGTGGGGCATGATCTGACACTGCGATTGCCGAGTACTCAGTATCCATCACCCCTGCTCTTAGCGCCCTTCTCAGAACAAAAAAGTCGGTGCGAGAATATACCTTGTAGACATGTGCGAAAAAAGAAAACTCCTTCATCCTTGGCCATGCAAACCTCCATGGGTCTACTCCCCCCGTCTGTTCCATAAACCCCTTCAATTCCTTTGCCGCGGCCGGCCTCCTCCCTATCCTGGATTTTGACCGGTCCAATTCCGGATCAATGACTGTGTTGAAATCTCCTCCCATAATCAAGTTATGTGGCTCTAAGTCTGGGATCTTACTGAACACCCGCCTCATTAATTCCACATCATCTCAATTCAGAGCATATTTGTTCACGAGTACCACCCACACCCCCTCCAGCTTCCCACTCACAATTATGTACCTACCCCCTTGTCTGACACGATTCTCCCTGCCTCAAATGCCACTCGTTTGTTGATCAAGATCGCTACCCCCCCTGGTCTTTGAGTACAGCCCTGAGTGGAATACTTGGCCAACCCACCCCTTTCTCAATCTCGTCTGGTCTATAACCTTTAGGTGTGTCTCTTGTAGCATTGCCACTTCCGCCTTCAGCCCCCTGAAATGCGCAAACACGCGAGCCCTCTTGACCGGCCAATTCAGCCCTCTGACATTCCATGTAATCAGCCTGGTCGGGGGGGCTTCCCCCCCCTCCCCTCCCCTCCCCCCCCCCCCACACCCCCTGCTGACTAGCCATCATCCTTTTTAGACCAGCCTCTAGCTCGCCTAAAAAGTATAAGATGCCCCCTCATCTCGGGCATTCCCGTTCCCGACCTCCCATTTGTCTCCTAGTAACAAATCCTATCTCCCCTGTCAGCAAAGCAGCTCCCCCCTCCCTCCCCCGCCCTAGCAACACGAGAAACCCAACCCCCCAAGTCAAGCTCCAGCTTAACACCTGCTCACCCCCCACTGTGCTTCCGTGAGTCAGCTGACCCATGCTGACTTGATAGCGCCCGCCCATGACACCAAGCAATCTGTCTCCCCATTGTTCTCTCCCCTCTTCCCCCCCATTTGGACAAACATATTAAAAGTATCACATTCCCCAGTAAACAAACATCAGAAAAAACAGTGAAGAAACAGCCACTTGAGAAAAGAAAACACCCAAAGAAAAGATCCCCCCCCCCCCCCCGGACCCCCATCCGCTCCCTGCCAGACACAGTTACCTTTAGCCATCAAAACAGACCTTGGGCGGGATTCTCCCCTACCCGGTGTGACGGGGGGGTCCCGGTGTAGGGGAGTGGCACCAACCACTCCGGGGTCGGGCCTCCCCAAAGGTGGGGATTTCTCCGCACCTTTGGGGGCTAGCCCTGCGCCGGAACGGTTGGCATCAGAAGACTGGCACAAAAAACCGGCGCCAGCGGCCTTTCAGGCCCGCCGCCCGGCAGCGGGGGAAAGGCTTTCACCGTTTGGCGCATGCGCCGGCGGTGACGCTAGCGGCCAGCTGCCGATGACGTCACCCCCGGCGCATGCGCGATGTGGGTGTCTCTTCCGCTTCCGCCATGGCGGAGGCCGTGGCGGCGGCGGAGGAGAAAGAGTGCACCCAGGGCACTGGTCCGGAGTCTGAGCGGGGGGCCCCGATCGCGGGCCTGGCCACCATGGGGGCACCCCCCCCGGGGTCCGGTCGCCCCGCGCCCTCCCCCCCCCCCCCAGCACCCTGGGGGCCCAGTCGCGGCGCCGATCCCGCCGCCACCAGAGGTGGTTTTTTTTTTTTGTTTCATTGCGTGCTGGTGTATGGGCTATAGGAGCTAACGTATATATTTGGACAAGGGAAGAAATGGGACTTTCACTCAAAGTGAGGGCTCTTTTGGGTGTAGGTGGATATGCGGGGTTTGTGTGCCAAAGGGGACTTCTGGGTTTTTCCTGGGGCCGGGCAAGGGGGAAAGAGACCTGGGTGGGAGCCTCCACACTGGCCGGTTTAAGCCGGCCAGTGAACGGGAGTGAGGTGGGGGGAGGGGCTGCGGCCATCGGAGCCTGGTAGAACAGGGTCCGAGGGGTCTAGCCGGGGTGGAAAGTTGGGGGGAAGGAACTGAGGTCGGGGGGGAGGATTTTTACAAGAGGAAGTGGAGGGGAGGAGTTGGGGAGGGGGTTTATAACTCTTGGATGTCATTCACGGTACTCTTTCGGAGGTTGCATGGCATTGAGTGTCGTCGGAGGGTTAATGGTGACCATGGGCGATTCCGGACAACTTTCTCTTATTCGCCTTTGTTTTATTTCCCACCGTGGGAGAGTTTGTTTTATTTGATGCATATATTGACAGGTGGGTCGTTGGTTGGGAGGATGGGATCGTTGTTGATGTTAAGGGTATTGACTTTGTATCTGTTATTATTTACAGCTTCTTGGTGGGGTGTAAATTTTGAAGAAAAATTCTGAAAATGGAGAATAAAAACATTTTTTTTTAAATTAAATCACAATGTGTTTGTTTCTCCTGTTCCTGTCTTACTGTTAGCACTTGAAATGTCGTGCCTGATTATCACACTGGATGCACTGATTCTACTAAAAAAAACTATAACGCTTGTAATATTTTTTGATATTTGTTTCTTTCTCTCTCAGTTTTTTGGACTAGTTTAATAATTTTGTTATAGACCTATACAATTTTCATTTTTAATAGTGGCAAAGATTGTAAGTTTGAGATACTTTAGGCGGAGAAGAATATGTGATGCAGATCTTGGAGTGAAGAAGCACAAGAAACATTAGCTGGCAAGACTGGTGCAAGCCACAGAAAGTTGTCAATTTATTTTGGACTATCTCTTTAGCAATGCTGCTTGAAGGCTCTGTGGTCCATTGGTATCGTCTAACTGACTTCATTAAATGTGTGAGTAACTCATTTGGGTTTTGTTCACCTTTGCAAGCAGCAGCAGAAACCTTGAAGGAAGAGAACCATTATGGAGGAATAATACTGTTCCTCCACCTCTTCCAGAGATCAGCACAGTGATCAGGACCCTGGTTGGCACAGACCCTTGGAGGTGATTCACACGGAAAATGTGAGAAGGAGATTAGAGGAGAGGAACCCCAGATCCTGTCAGTTGAATTCTTCAAATGATAGCCAGGCCAAATACAATACATTGAGGTTGAAAGTAAAACTGGCAGAGAGAATAGAATCGCAGTTAACACAAAAGTGAACCCAAAAATCTTCTATCGGCATATAAATAGTAAATGGGTAGTAAGAGGCAGGTTGGGTCCCATTAGGAACAAAGCGAGTGATATAGGTTGAGAGAAGCAGAGCAAGTGTAGAATAACTAATGATTACTAAGTGTTCACAAAGGAAGGAGAATCTGACAATTTTAAAAGTGGAGATGGTAGAGGTAATGGATGGGGTGGAAATTGATAGGTAGGATATACCGAAAAGGCTAGCTATGCTTGAGAAGTCATGTGATCCAAATGGCTTGCATCCCAGGTTACTCAGGAAGTGGCGATGATGTAGCCTGTCACGGTCTTTCAATCTTCCCTATGTGCCAGAGGATTGGAAAGAGGCCAGTGTGATATCCTTGATTAAAAAAGGTGTAAGAATGTTACTAATAAACTGCAGGCTGGTCAGTTTAATAGTTGGTGAGATTTTGGCAACAATAATCAAGGAAATAAATCAACAGGCAGTTTGAGTTAATTAGGGAGAGTGAGCCATGGATTTGCAAAAGGCAGATCATGCTTGATTAATGTAATTTTTTGATTGATTAAGTAACAAAAGATCGATGAAGGAAATGCAGTTGATGTTGATTAAGGAACCAAAGATTGATGAAGGTAATGTAGTCGATGTTCAAAACTAACCAGGGAACAAGCTATTCTTGACCTGGTAACGAGCAATGAGACAGGATTAATCAGGAACCTCATGGCAAAGGAGTCTTTAAATGACAGTTGTACAATGATAGCATTTAATATTCAGTTTGAAGAGGAGAAGTACGGGTCTAAGACTGCTGTTCAGACCTGAATTATAAGAGTATAAAGGCAGAGCTGATTGAAGTGAAATGGGAAACTAGGTTAAAATGTAAGACAGTAGAGATGCAGTGGCTGGCTTTTAAGGCGATATTTAATAACTCTCAGCAAAGATTTAACCCAATGAGTAAGAGGGATTCTTTGAGAAGGAAACATTGTCCACGGCAAAATAAAGAAGTTAAGGCTGGTATTAAATTGAAAGAAGCACGATAACTCTGCAAAAATTAGTGGTACATCAGAAGATTGGCCAGATTTTAATAACCAGCAAAGAATTACTCTTTCCCTCATTTGTTTAGTATGAGAGAAAGCCAACTAGTGATATTTTTAAAAAGGAAGTGTTTCAACAATTATTTAAATGGACAAAGAGTAACTAAAGCTTGTGTTGGTCCTCTAGAGCAGGGTTATTCAAACTGCAGGTCGCAAACCACAGGTGAGTCACGTCGGGAGGGTTGCGGAGCGATCGGTCGCAGCGTTCCCGATCGCAGGAAAAGCGACCAACGACCAGACCGGTTTTACGAATGCCGGCCGCAACCAGCTTTCAAAAGCGAATGATGCAGTCTTCCCGCCAGAAGCGGCAGCAAAGAGCAGGCCGCGTGGCCAGCACATACAGTCATGCCATGCTTCCTGTACATGCGTGCTTTTGGTGCAAAATTATGAAGGAGAAATTTTCTAGCTGCGAGCAAGCAAGGCAACAGGACTGTGAAGAACTGAAGATGGATAGTTTTGTTAGAAGGAAGAGAGGACCACAGTTTTCGGTTTCCTCCCACAGTCGAAAGATGTGCGGGTTAGGTGGATTGGCCATGCTAAATTGCCCTTCGTATCCAAAAAGGTTAAGTGGGGTTGCTGAGTTACGGGGATAGGGTAGATATGCGGGCTTGAGTAGAGTGCGTTTGTAAGGGCCGGTGCAGACTCGATGGGCTGAATGGCCACCTTCTGCTCTGTAAATTCTATAATTCTATGACCAGGGACGCAAACAGGCCAGGACCTCACAATTGAATCTGCTGGATACAGCTGATCAGGAGAGTCCATGGTAGAACAAAGCAGTGCCAATGTGAGCTGTATACTGTGTTTTAGGGTTTCTGGTGAACAGCCAACTCAGAAAACACTGAAATCTGGAACAAAGCAATGTAAAGATGATTTCTTGAAGTATGGCTTTTTTATTGTGCCAATGCAAATTGGGATGCAAAGCTCATGTGTGCTGTATGCAGGGAAGTACTGGCAAATGAAAGTTGGCTGCTAAATATGTCTTCCCTTGCAGGCATCATTTCAATTCTAAACAAACTGAACCGCAAATTGCAAAGGAAGTGATGATTGCTTTCAGCACTTTGAATAAATAGATGCTTTCCAAAAATCATTGAAAGTTTGTCATGTACGAATACAAAGCCAAAACTATTGCATGTTCCCCACACTGCTACGACACAGCGAAGAAAAGTGTGTTCGGAAGGGAACTGTCAACAGACTGGCAAACCAAAGGAGCCGTTACCATTGCCCCGACTTGTGCCCTTGCATGAGGTTGCCACCGCCCGCTCCCACACCGACCCCTCCCCCACTACCCACTTTCTAATCATGGCTATATTTGCTGCCCAGTAGTAGTTCCTAAAGTTGGGCAGTGCCAGCCCTCTTTCCCACCTCCCGGCTCCGCCCCAGCAGCACTTTCTTTACTCACGGGGTTTTACCCACCCACACAAACCCAGATATCACCCTATTCACCCGCTTAAAAAAGGCTTTTGGTATAAAAATAGGGAGGCACTGGAAAACAAACCGAAATCTCAGGAGAACCATTATTTTTACGGTCTGCACCCTCCCCGCCAGTGACAACGGTAGCATGTCCCCCATTTCCGTTCTAGAAACTACCCTGTCCCACCTTATTGAAAGTTTTTTGAGAAAGCAACAAGCAAGCTGATTTCCAAAAGGCATTTAATAAGCTGCCACAACAATGGTTACTAAACAACATGAGAGAACATAGTGTATGAGGTAACATTAGCATGGATGAAGGATTGGTTATTTTTTTAAAGAGGTACCCAATTCATTTTTTCCAATTAAGGGGCAATTTAGCGTAGCCAGTTCACCTACTCTGCACATCTTTGGGTTGTGGGGGCGAAACCCACGCAAACACGGGGAGAATGTGCCAACTCCACATGGACAGGGTGGTTAGTTAACAGGATGCAGAAAGTAAGGATAAATGTATTTTTTGGGTTGGAAAGCTGTAACTAATGGAGAACTACAGCAATTAGTGCTGGGATCTCAACTCAACCGGACTGCAAAGGCATTTAGGCAGCTTAAAGCTTAAGTGAGTGGGGAAAGATTTGGCAAATCCGTATAACATGGGAAAATGTAAACCTTTCCATTTCTGGCAGAAAAAATAGAAAAGCAATATACTATTCAATGCTGTGTTGGACACGTTTTTGATAGACAAGGGAGACTGGGGTGGGGGGTGCACACTGGACAGACAGGAAAGTGGAGTTAAGACCGCAATCAGATCAGCTAAGATCTTATTGAATGGCAGAACAGGCTGAAAGGGCAAAATAGTCTACTCCTACAAATAAGTCCAATGTTCCTTTGTCCCTATCGCAGATCCTCTGTTGAGGGTGAAGCACCATTTCCAACACACACTTATAGTAACTTCCAACACAGCCTCTCATGGAAATGTAATGGCTGCTAATGCAGCTCCTCCTCCACCTTGCTCCTGAGGCTATTCTTCCTCCTCAGCTGCTGTTAGCTCAATGTCATGGCCTTGATACAAGGCCAGAGTATGCAAGAAACATAGGACTATCATTGTACTGTCTTTCAGCCAGGGTTCATGGGTGTCATTAATTATGGCATTAACAGATAGTCCATGCCTCTTAGCCATCCTTAGGCCTGCTACACTTACATAGATACATAGAAGATAGGAGTAGGAGGAGGCCTTTTGGCCCTTCGAGCCTGCTCCGCCATTCATCACCATCATGGTTAATCATCCAACTCAGTAGCCTAATCCTGCTTTCTCTCCATAGCCTTTGATCCCATTCTCCCCAAGTGCTATATCCAGCCACCTCTTGAATATATTCAAAGTTTTAGCATCAACTATGTCCTGTGGTAATGAATTCCACAGACTCACCACTCTTTGTGTGAAGAAATGTCTCCTTATCTCTGTCCGAAATGATTTACCCTGAATCCTCAGGCTGTGACCCCTGGTTCTGGTCACACCCATCATTGGTAGCATTTTCCCTGCATCTAACCTGTCTAGTCCTGTTAGAATTTTATAAGTCTCTATGAGATCCCCTCTCATTCTTCTGAACTCCAGCGAGAACAATCCCAACCTAGTCAATCTCTCCTCATACGACAGTCCCGCCATCCCTGGAATCAGTCTGGTAAACCTTTGCTGCACTCTCTCGAGAGCAAGAACATCCTTCCTCAGAGGAGACCAAAACTGCACACAATACTCCAGGTGTGACCTCACCAAGGCCCTGTACAATTGCAGCAATACATCCCTGCTCCGATGCTCGAAACCTTTTGCAATGAAGGCCAACATACCATTAGCCTTCTTTACTGCCTCCTGCACCTGCATGCTTACCTTCAGCGAATGGTGCACAAGGACACCCAGGTCCCGCTGCACACTCCCCTCTCTCTTCAAAGAATTCCAACAGATCTGTCAAGCATGATTTTCCCTTCATAAATCCATGCTGACTCTGGCTGATCCTGCCCCTGCTTTCTAAATGTTCCGCTATAAAGTCCTTGATAATGGATTCAAGCATTTTCCCCACTACCGATGTTAGGTTTACTGGTCTATAATTCCCTTCTTTCTCTCTACCTCCGTTTTTGAATATCGGAATGATGTGAGCTACCCTCCAATCTGCAGGGACAGTTCCAGAGTCTATAGAATCCCAGAAGATGACCACCAATGCATCCACTATTTCCAGAGCCACGTCCTTAAGCACTCTGGGATGCAGATTCTCAGGCCTTGGGGATTTATCCGCCTTCAATCCCATCAGTTTTCCCAGCACCATTTCTCTACTAATGTTGATCTCCCTCAGTTCTTCGCTCTCACTAAACCTTTCATTCTCCAACATTTCTGGGATCTGATTCGTGTCATTTGTGAAGACAGAACCAAAGTATGTATTTAATTGCTCAGCCATTTCTTTGTCCCCTATTATGCATCCCCCTGTTTCTGTCTGTAGGGGGCCTACATTTCTCTTCACCAATCTCTTTCTCTTCACATATCTGTAAAAACTCTTAGTGTCAGTCTTTATACTCCCTGCAAGCTTCCTTTCGTACTGTACTTTTCCCTTCTTAATCAATCACTTTGTCCTTCTTTCCTGAATTCTAAACTGCTCCCAATCCTCAGACCTATTATTTCTCTTGGCCAATCTGTCTGCTTCTTTCTTGGATCGGATACTATTTCTAATTTCCTTTGTAAGCCATGGACTGGCCCTCTTACCCCCTTTGCTTTTATGCCAGACAGGAATGAACAGTTGCTGTAGTTCCTCCATGCGTTCCTTGAATGTTTGCCATTGTCTATCCACTGTCATCCCTTTAAGTAATTCTCCCCAATCTATCAAGGCCAACTCACACCTCATGTTCTCATAGTTCCCTTTATTAAGACCCTAGTCTCCGAATCAACTACTTCACTCTCCATCTTGATAAATAATTCTATCATGTTATGGTCGCTCATCCCCAAGGGGCCTCATACACCCAGATTGGCAATGATTCACATCTTGATCAACAGGGTAGTTGTGCTGAATTGATGCGTGATGAACACATTACTGCTCCTATCAGGACCTCTTTATGTTGCACATTGTCCCCTAAAGCAAAGAAGGCAGAATGACAATCTGTTCTAGCTGAGGCTTTTGTCATAGCAATTCGTGAACTGGTCACTTTAAGGATGCGCCGGTGTGGTACTGAAAACAAGCTGAGAGGATTGGATTGGTTATTTTTTGTTTAAAGTACCCAATTCATTTTTTCAAATTAAGGGGCAATTTAGCGTGGCCAATCCACCTCGCCTGCACATCTTTGGGTTGTGGGGGCAAAACCCACGCAAACACGGGGAGAATGTGCAAACTCCACACGGACAGTGACCCAGAGCCAGGATCGAACCTGGGACCTCAGCGCCGTGATGCAGTATGGCTAACCCACTGCGCCACCGTGCTGCCCTCAACAACATTATCAATGGCCTGCGATCGGCCTCAACCTTAAAGTGCAGAATTACTCATGTTCCCAAGTCACTGCGAGGGCTTCCTTTTCAATCACAGCAAAGACCTGTTCAGTATGTTGGTGTGATGTGGAGATGCCGGTATTGGACTGGGATGGGCACAGTAAGAAGTCCTACAACACCAGGTTAAAGTCCAACAGGTTTATTTGGAATCGCCTGATTACGGAGCTGCGCTCCGAAAGCTAGTGATTCCAAATATACCGGTTGGACTTTAACCTGGTATTGTAAGACTTCTTACAGTATGGTTAATGAGCTTGGTGCGTCCTAACAAGGCCAAACCGGTCCCTTTGCCAGCAAACCGGTCCTGTGCAGGTTTCCTTCCTCCTTCCTGTCCCCCGTGATCGTGGGTGCATTTGCACCACCACCACCCCCTTTCTTTCTCTTCCTTGTTCCGTGACTTGCTCTGTGTCTCCCCCCCCCCCCCCCCCCCCCGCCCCCCGCCCCCCGCCACTTTATTGGATGCTGTCTACGAACAGGCCTTGGATCAAGTTTGTGTACAGCTTCCACGGCCTTCTTCTGACTCCTGGATGGCAAATTTTATCTTCTCCAGCCTGTGAAATTCCATCAGGTCAGGCAGTCAGTTTTGGGTGGTGCTGCCGATCGCCAGCCAAGCAAGATTCTCTGGCAAGCGAGCAGTGAGGCAAAGGCTCGGGTGTCAGCCCCCTTCCCCGTGAAGCACTCTGGCTGCTCTGATACCCCGAAGACCGCCACCAGTGGGCACAGCTCCACACAGACTCCCAAAACCGTGGAAGTACATGGCCTCAAAGAAGGCCTTCCAGTGCCTGACAAGTCTGGGGTATGCCCGGAACATGTGGGTGTGGTTGGCCAGGCCTCCCTGACACCGTTCGCATTTGTCCTTCACCTCCGGGAACAATCCACTCATTATTGTTCTCATTAGGTGTGCGCTGTGCTCCATCTTTAGTTGTGTTCGGCTCAGCCTGCACATGTGGAGGTGAAGTTTGCCTTGTGCAGTGCTTTGATCCAGAATCCTCCCCCTACCTCCCTGCCTAGTTCTTCCTCCCATTTCTTCTTTTCCTCGTCCAGGGTTGAGCGTACCACTTCTAACAGTTGTCCATGCATGTCTGAACAGTTCCCCTCCCCCAGGTCGCCAATGTTCAGTAGCCTTTCTAGTCGTGACTCTGCCCTTGTATCATTGATTCCTTGAGGTGGAGATTTTTAATCTCTATGTATCTCAGGTCGTTCCCTCTCGAGAATTTAAGCTTCTCCGTTAGTTCCCCCATATACATGTCCCTATCAGTCAGTGTCCCTTTGTCCTGTCTCCACCTCTTGAAGGAGACATCCTGTGATTATTGCAGCATATCGGTTAGTCCGATATGCTGCCTCATTTGATTTCATGTTCGGAGCATGGCTACTTACACTGGCTACTACCATTGAGTATCTGGCCAGCCCCGCCCCCTCCCCCCCAACAAACAAACGCCAAACGCCGTGATTAACTTCTTAACTGTGTTGAGAAAGGCCTTGGAGTTATTGTGGCCGAACGGCCACCCAAGATGGCGTCCTGCATCGGATGCTGGGAGAATTGGCCACGTTTAAGGACAAGTAGACTGCAGCTCAAATAAAGGTTGATGACTAAACTGCAGCCCAGTTTCTGCAATACACTGGATTAAGGCCATTTCCAATAAGGTTAAAAGGTGCTGTGCCACCCTAAAATCGCTCTTTGTACAGCAGCAATGAAACAATGGTAACCTTCAGCAGCCAACACGAGGAGGACCAGCACACTAGAAGAGCCAGGAGCAGACCAGACCAAGGGCCGGATATTGAGGACAGGATTCAGCACACAGATAAAGGCCAATATCTGTCTGGTACTTGCTAGTCACTCTGAAGTTAAGTTAAGGTTTTGTATGAACTTTTAGTACTCTGAAGAATAACTTATGTTGATGGTGTGATTGTTTAACTATAACATTGGATGAGTGCGAATAAATACTGTTTGATTTAAACAAATAAATTAGCAGTCATTTGTCCATCACCCCTGACCCCTGACTCTGCTGTCACACTGGTAGCAACATCATGTTGATCGGGAGGATTTAGTATTAATCAGAACAGGAATAGGAACCTGGATTTTGATCGTCTGCACTCTCCCTGCAAGGGAATGAGCCCCACCTCCGGAAATCATTTTTAAATTCATCAGGTTCCATTTGTGGTTCCGTGTACAGTCATGGGCTATTTGGATCCCCAGATAGTGGAATTTGGTCTGTGTCAATTTGAACTGCAGTCCCTCCAGCTCTGTCCCTCCTCCTTGTGGGTTCACAAGGAAGATTTCTCTCTTAATCAATGATGTGCCATCAATTAACACAAGGCGAGTAGTGAACAAAACTGAGGCTTTAATAAGCTAAACAGAAAGCCTCCTGGCCTCTGACCCCGAACTAGGGCAGGGCAGGAGGTCAGCCACCTTTATACCGAGCCCGAGGGGAGGCGGAGCCATCAGGCAGTGGTTTACCACAATACATATAATACAGTAACAGTTTACCACAATACCTATAATACATTAACAGTGGTTTACCACAATCAGATTAGGCTTGTAGCCTGAGAAGGCTCTGAACTCCTTCAGGAGTTTCATTGTTCCTTCCATGCTGACTTGGGTGTTTGAGATGAAGAGGAACAGGCCATCTGCATAGTGTGAGACTGTAAGCTCTCTGTCCCCCCTTTGAATACCTCTCCACTCCTTTGCCGTTATATTTTCCTGTCACTCCGGAGTTCTCCCAGACCACAAAAGAAAGCCTTGTGCCTTCTTTGAACTGGGCTCCCTCCACCCGAGAGTGGCCAGATCCCCTTCCCCCTAGCCAATCATTTCCTTCTCCCGATTCCTTTCACATACTTCTCCTCATACTTGATCGTCCTGAAATTCATTCACTCCTGTTATGGCATGTGCAACCTTTCCCCACATGCCGGATACAGGTTTTTCCATGGAAAAATACATAACAAGTATCCTACCCATCCCACAATAGAGTGTCATCTTGCTTAAACAAAACTTAACTTCTCTGACACTACCCATGTGTTATCCTTGCAGTTGTTTTTTTTATATCTTACTAACTGCATGTGTCCATCTTTATTTTTTATCTCAGTATGCTCGCAGGCAGAGAAAAGATTCATAAAAAATCCGTGCTGAGTGCGCAGGAGCAGACTCTTCCAAACACAATGGTTGCAATGTATTTACTGATACCCAAAATCGGCCTACAAACTCTTAATTAGAGACTTCAGGGAGAACCCTTAGAACGACTGGTCCATCCATGTGTTAACAACCTTTTATCCAAATGTTTTGTCCCTCAATGCACGCAAATAAATGTTGCTTTAAGAATCCCCCATTTAAAAGTAATTTAAAAAAAAAATACTTTCTGTGGAAAAATTGTCAAAATTCTGAGATGTTACCTTTGTGTCATGAGTGTTATGTAAGACTACAGCCATCAAACCTACTTCACACTTCAATCATTTCAAGCATTGAAAAAACTGGTTTCTTCTCATCAGTCTGTACCTACATTAATCTTTCTAATTTCATCTACCAACTGGACGTGACTTCTTCAAAAACTGCAATATCTTATGTACGATTTTCGATACAACAATAATGATAATACATGTTTTATTGTCTGTCTGGACTGTTCTGATTGGTCAGTTTAAGGGGTCACTCTCGTGGTGGGTTTATCTGGTGGGCACTGCCTGGCACAAAGAGCATGCTGGCTAAATGCAAATCTATTTTTTTGTCTTTAGGGAGTCATCAGCGAAACGTAGAAGTTTTGGGAGGTAATTCAGGCAGCTAATGGCACCAGTGATGGGGCAGGCAAAGCTTGAGATGCCTGATCAGCCAAAATTGTAAAATTCATGGAGGGTTACAGGGCTGGTCGAGGTTAGAGTAATAGAGAGCGGAGAGGCCATGGAGGGATTTGAAAGCAGTGGTGAGTTTTAAAACTGGAACATTGCCAGACCAGGAGCCAGTATAGGTCTGCAAGCGTAGGAGAGCAGGTGAATGGGACTTGGTGCAAGTAGGATGTAGACAGCAGAGTTTTGGATGAGCCCAAGGTTTTAGAAGGTTTGAGGCTGGGAGTCAGCCAGGAGAACACTGGAATATGAAGGTACTAAAGGCACAGATTAGAGATTCAGCAGCATATGCACTGAGACAGGAGCAGAGTCAGGGGTGAGTTAGCTCAGGTGGATGGACGGCAGGCCCATGATGCAGAGCAAAGCCAAAATCGCGGGTTCAATTCCCCCACCGGCTGAGGTTATTCATGAAGGGCTTCTCAACCTTGCCCCTCACCTGAGGTGGAATGACCCTCAGGTTAAATTGCCACCAGTCAGCTCTCCCCCCCCCCCAAAGAGGAAAGCAGCCTATGGTCATCTGGGACTATGCTGATTTTTAATTAATTGGAGGAAATGTCTGCTCATCCAATGGGGAGGGGATAAGGTAGGTGGAGCTATATGACTGGAAATTCCCGCCCAAGGTCAACAGACCTGGTCCGTCAAATTCTCCATCCCACCTGCAACGATTCCCACGGCAGGCGGGACGATTTAGGTCCTATACGTCAATCGATTTTCAGAGTAAACCTTCAGAGAATTATAAGTGACCAGGGACTGGTCCAATGTACCCACAGAGAGAGACTCGCCAAAACAAAAGACAGCTGCTGTCAGGTTTGTGGGCCTTGTTTTGTGGAATGCTTTATGTTTGGTGAGGCTGCCCTGTGAAACGGTTGTTCTGCACCTGTGTGATGACAGTTGATTAATTTGATATTTTAAAACTTTATTGCAACAATCAGACACTGAGTGTTCCAAGTATAACATTCCTTTTATTTGTCTGATACAAGGAACCTGGCGTGTGGCAGGGGCGGGCAAGAGTAGGGTTGGCAGCACTCCAGGATTGGCCTGGAGTTTCCAGGAATTGAACATCAATCTCCAGGAAACCGCTGTGTGTAACCCACCGGAGAAAAATCATTGGGATATTGAAAAAGGTTATTTGTCATTTTTTTTATGAGGCGAAAAAGGGCCGCTTGGCTGACAGTCAAACATCAGGCAATTGGCTGAGGAGACGTTTTGTTTTCCGATTGCACTGGGACGGCAGTGCGTTGCAAGGATGAATGTGCTGGCCAACTAATGGCTTGAGCGTGGGGCAAGTCATCTGATTAAACCTCGAGGAATATCATAGTTGGCAAACCTAGGGGAAAAACATGGAGAGAGAATCAGCAAGGGTGTGGTGGTATGGCAGCATTAGGCGGGGTGGGGGTGGGGGGGGGGTGCAATTTATATAACTGTCATAATCCTTTAATTTTTGACATCACTGAAATCTTTCTTTAAACCTACTTTGGAGAGGCAGCACGGTGGCGCAGTGGTTAGCACTGCTGCCTCACGGCACCGCGGTCCCAGGGTCGATCCCGGCTCTGGGTCGCTGTCCGTGTGGAGTTTGCACATTCTCCCCATGTTTGCGCGCGTCTCGCCTCCACAACCCAAAGATGTGCAGGGTAGGTGGATTGACCATGCTAAATTGCCCCTTAATTTGGAAAAAATGAATTGGCTACTCTAAATTTATTTTTTTAAACCTTTGGTTTCTGGCACTCAATTAAACTTTGAGATATGTGAGTGTTTCAACTGCAGTTTATGACAAACCCGATAATTTCACACATGCACAGCCTTATACGGTTTCTTCTACAGCCTAAAAAGGCCAACAGATGTAAACCTGCCCTTTTAACTCTGGAGAAAATAGTTCACAATTAAACTTTCATTCACTATAACAAAGTCACAAGGCTAGACTGAGATATTTTGATTCTGCCAAACCCTTTGAAGAAAGAACAGCAAGAAATCCTGTATTTAAAGAAGCGTTATTGTAATAAAAAGATACCATTTGACCTCAAATATTTGCGGGTCCCTTGTATCAATTATTGTTTTTTAATTATTCTTTATCTGCGTTTACATTTGCCTGTTTTTGAATGTGACCCATGACCTTTATTGAGTTAATTCAGCACTCCAGAGAGGTTAGCTGAGTTTTTAAAAACAATATTCAATGTAATTTTTACAATATTTTATTCTCCAACTTTTGTTTATCTTTATTTGCATTCTGAAGTAATCATTTCTATTTCATTATTTTGTAAGAAGCACAAATTATCGCTGCGAATGTCAATCCTGTAATGAAATAGAAGCAGTGAAATATGTCCAAATCAGGATGGTATGTGGCTTGGTGGGAAACTGCCGGTGGTCCTACACAAGTTGCACTTGTCTTTCTAGTTGTCGGCTTCACAGGGGGATAGAGGGTTGTCAAAGTAAACTTAGCGAGTTGCTGTCAGGAGTATTGTAACTATAATGTGTCAAAATTTTTGTTATTTTTCATTTTTTTTTCAGTCAAGTATTTATTTTATTGTAGTCTAGTGAAAATGACAGTACAGAATTCCTTTGCAGTCTGTAAAGAGGGAGGTTTTGACCTGTTTAAAATACAGTATAGTAATGGGAGTGAATTCCTACACACATGCTTACACACGTCACAGTACAATGAGGCAAGGACTGCATGTGACCAACTGCGCTCGCACGGAGAAAGGAAACAAAATAAACGTCTAGAAAAATCAAGTATTCCCAAAAATCATGAGTTTTTGTTCTTTCTCTGGTCAGACTTTTTCAAGTTGTCAGTTGTTGTGCAGAATGCAGTGCACCATCCAGCAACGAGTTAACTCATGGGTTAGTGTCAGAGTCCACGATTCGACTCCATTTGGTTAATTTAATTAATGTAACGATTAACCAGATGGACTATATATTACACGGTGTGATGAAACTCAGCAGGAAATGAAAAGTAAGGGTGGGATGGGTAGGAATTAGATTGTGGGATGCCTGCAGTTAGCAGCTGTGTTTTTGTCAGAGGTGTGGGCATTGCTGGCTGGGCCAGTGTTTATTGCCCATTCCTAAGTGCCCTTGAGAAGCTGGTGGTGAGCAATCCATGGGGTGTAGGTACAACCATAGTGCTGTTAGGACTGGAGTTTCCGTGTTTTGACCCAACAATGGCGATGAACAGTGATATATTTCCCAGTCATGTTAGTAGGTGGTGGATGGCAACTTGCAGACGATAGGTTCCCATGTGTATTTTGAGGACGATTCCCCCAAAACAATGACTGAAGTGCCATTTTGGGCGGCAAAACTGTTGAGAATCCAGTTCCGGCACAATTCCCGTGGCAATTCATCCACACTTAGTCAATTTTGTGTAGCTTGGGGAAATTCTCACTGAATTATCACACACTTCAATTTTTTTCTGGAGTGGGGAACTAAAGACACAGGCAAGACCAGATTAGGGGCTGGTTTAGCACACTGGGCTAAATCGCTGGCTTTTAAAGCAGGCCAGCAGCACAGTTCAATTCCCGTACCAGCCTCCCCGAACAGGTGCCGGAATGTGGCGACTAGGGGCTTTTCACAGTAACTTCATTGAAGCCTACTCGTGACAATAAGCGATTTTCATTTCATTCATTTCAGAGATCAGAAAGGGTGCCCTGATCTCAAAGTTAGGTTAAAGGACCCCCCACAGCCCCACCGATGGACAGTGCCCCCCCGCCACAGACAGGGTAACGTCCGCAACCCCCATCACCAAATCTAAATATCTGCATCACACTCTTCCCCCCCCCCCCCCCCCCCTCCACCACATTTGCATGAGGGTGACCCAGACCCAACCCCATCCATCCTCATTGGCATCGGGGCATCGTCTCACCCCCCCCCCCCCCCCCCCCCCACCACACACACACAAGTGAGCATATCCCACTATGGAGTCACTGAGGGCCCTGCCCCTTGGCACCCTGGCACCCAGGCAATGCAAACCCGGTACCAGGGCAGTGCCAACCTCGCAGGGGAGCCGGCACACTCCGGCCTCACAAGTGCTGAGCATATTTAAATGAGAAAAAACGTTTGTGTTCGGCGGGTTGGGAGCATTGTGATCTGTTTGACATTCGGCACAAACCCTGTTTAGAGGCTCTGCCGTTATTCTCCGGGAATAGCAGGAGGTGCACCAGACGGAATACGGGGGGGAAATTGCCCCCCACTGTCTTGGTCCCTCCTAGGTGGTAGAGGTCATGGATTTTGAAGATGCTGTTACCGAGGCTTGATGGGTTGTGATTGAATGCCATGAGGAGATGGTTAGACTGGTTTATAGGAGATGGACATTGCCTGGTATTTGTGTGGCCTGGATATTACCTGCCACCTATCAGCCCAAACCTGAATGTTGTATAGGCTTTGCTGTATGTAGACACAGGCTGCTTCAACATCTGAGGAATTGCAAATGGAACTGCACACTGCAATCATCAGCCAACATCCCCACTTCTGACCAAAATAGTTGCCGGCCAATCGGATAAGCCAGGAGCTCCAGAAGGAGGTACTTCTTCCCCAGTGACGGACAGAAGGACCACCTAGCCTGCCTGCAGCAAATTATGGGCTGCAGAACGGGAAAGTGTGTGGTCTGAAGCTGAGGGGGAGGCACACATAACCCTTTTATAATAATAATCTTTATTGTCACAAAGTAGGTTTACATGAACACTGCAATGAAGTTACTGTGAAAAGCCCTGAGTCGCCACACTCCGGCACCTGTTCAGGGACTCAGAAGGAGAATTCAGAATGTCCAATTCACCTAACAGCACTTATTTTGGGACTTGTGGGAGGAAACCGGAGCACCTGGAGGAAACCCACGCAGACACGGGGAGAACGGGCAGACTCCGCACAACAATGACCCAAGCCGGGAATCGAACCTGGGACCCTGGCGCTGTGAAGCAGCAACGCTAACCATAGTGCTACCGTGCTGCCCTTGACTCCCTTGTTGAAGAATTTGTCCAACACAGCCATGAATATAGTCAAGGACCCAGAATCTACAGCTCTCTGTGGAAGAGAATTTCGAAGACCAACTCCCCTCTGAGAGAAGAAATTCCTCCTCGTCTCTGTGCCGAGACTTCCTGGCACCAGGAAACATCCTCTCAGCATCCACCACGGTGCAAGCCCCCCGCAGCTTCTTACAAGCTTCAATAAGATCATCTCTCATCCTTCTAAACTCCAATGAGTATAGATCCGACCTTCTCAATCTTTCCTGGTAAGCCAACCCTTTCACCCTATGAATCAGCTCTTCTGTGAACTGCCTCACATTCCACTCATGTGGAGACCAGAACTTCACTCTGTGTGGGCGGTCTCACCGATGCCCTGTACAGTTGCAGCAACACTTCCAAACTTTTGTATTCTCCCACCTACCTTGCAAAAAGACCAACATCCCATTTGCCCCTACTGATGACTTGCAGGCTAGCCTTCGTGACTCCCTGACACCCAGGTCCCTCTGCACCTCAGTCTGTCTATATTCTGCTAAAGGTGTTTGTAGGCACCCTGGTGCAGCCCTGTCTCCGCCTGGTGGCAGTGGGAAGGAGGAGAGTTTATGGAGAGGAGCAGCAGAGGTCGCCCTGCTTCACTTCAGAGTTGACTCACAAGTGAGCTGCTGGTGAGTAGCTGGGAGCCGCTGACTCCGGCACACAGGGGAGGAGGAGGAGGAGATGAAAAGGAGCGGGTGCGGTGAGAAGGAGGAGTAAAGAGAGAGGAAGCCACACCAAGCGGCGGATATTAACCAGCAAGATCGTGCAGCCAGCAGGAAGAGTGCAGAGAGAGAGAGACATGGCTTTGTGTCGGAGAGTGCTGCTGAATGTGTGGGTCCCAGTCAGCAGGCAGGCTGTGCTGGGCAGCCGGCGGTGGGCAGCGGTGAGTACTCACACACACACACACACACACAGAGGGTGTAACAGATACATGTGGCACACACACAGCGGGTCCGGCCGCTGACAACACACTCTGATTCACACGGAGCCCGGAGACAAGATTGAGAGTCAAGAGCATCTCATATTCACACCCAGAGAACAGAACCGGCCAGGATAGGGAGCAGACACAGGCTGAGAGAGACACAGGCTGAGAGAGCAGACACAGGCTGAGAGAGAGAGCAGACACAGGCTGAGAGAGAGCAGACACAGGCTGAGAGAGAGCAGACACAGGCTGAGAGAGAGCAGACACAGGCTGAGAGAGACACAGGCTGAAAGAGAGACAGAGAACAGACACAGGTTGATAGAGAGCAGACACAGGCTGAGAGAGAGAGAGAGAGCAGACACAGGCTGAGAGAGAGAGAGTAGACACAGACTGAGAGAGAGAGACAGTAGACACAGGCTGAGAGAGAGAGAGAGTAGACACAGGCTGAGAGAGAGAGAGAGTAGACACAGGCTGAGAGAGAGAGACAGTAGACACAGGCTGAGAGAGAGAGCAGACACAGGCTGAGAGAGAGAGAGAGTAGACACAGGCTGAGAGAGAGAGAGAGTAGACACAGGCTGAGAGAGAGAGACAGTAGACACAGGCTGAGAGAGAGAGCAGACACAGGCTGAGAGAGAGCAGACACAGGCTGAAAGAGAGACAGAGAACAGACACAGGCTGATAGAGAGCAGACACAGGCTGAGAGAGAGAGAGAGCAGACACAGGCTGAGAGAGAGAGAGTAGACACAGACTGAGAGAGAGAGTAGACACAGGCTGAGAGAGAGAGAGCAGACACAGGCTGAGAGAGAGAGAGTAGACACAGGCTGAGAGAGAGAGAGAGAGTAGACACAGGATGAGAGAGAGAGAGCAGACACAGGCTGAGGGAGAGAGAGCAGACACAGGGTGAGAGAGAGAGAGAGAGAGAGTAGACACAGGCTGAGAGAGAGAGTAGACACAGGCTGAGAGAGAGAGAGTAGACACAGGCTGAGAGAGAGAGAGCAGACACGGGGTGAGAGAGAGAGAGAGAGAGAGTAGACAGGCTGAGAGAGAGAGAGAGTAGACACAGGCTGAGAGAGAGAGAGTAGACACAGGCTGAGAGACAGTAGACACAGGCTGAGAGAGACAGTAGACACAGGCTGAGAGAGAGCAGACAGGCTGAGAGATAGCAGACAGGTTGAGAGAGAGCAGACACAGGCTTAAAGAGAGTGCAGACACAGGCTGAGAAAGAAAGAGAGCAGACACAGGCTGAGAAAGAGAGCAGACACAGGCTGAGAGACAGTAGACACTGGCTGAGAGAGAGAGCAAACCCAGGCTGAGAGAGAGTGCAGACACAGGCTGAGAGAGCAGGCACAGGCTGAGAGAGAGAGAGTAGACACAGGCTGAGAGAGAGAGAGAGCAGACACAGGCTAAGAGAGAGAGAGAGCAGACACAGGCTGAGAGAGAGAGCAGACACAGGCTGAGAGAGAGAGCAGACACAGGCTGAGAGAGAGAGAGCAGACACAGGCTGAGAGAGAGAGAGCAGACACAGGCTGAGAGAGAGCAGACACAGGCTGAGAGAGAGACAGCAGACACAGGCTGAGAGAGAGGCAGCAGACACAGGCTGAGAGAGAGACAGCAGACACAGGCTGAGAGAGAGACAGCAGACACAGGCTGAGAGAGAGAGCAGACCCAGGCTGAGAGAGAGTGCAGACACAGGCTGAGAGAGCAGGCACAGGCTGAGAGAGAGAGAGTAGACACAGGCTGAGAGAGAGAGAGAGCAGACACAGGCTGAGAGAGAGAGAGCAGACACAGGCTGAGAGAGAGAGCAGACACAGGCTGAGAGAGAGACAGCAGACACAGGCTGAGAGAGAGAGAGCAGACACAGGCTGAGAGAGAGAGAGCAGACAGAGACTGAGAGAGACAGCAGACACAGGCTGAGAGAGAGACAGCAGACACAGGCTGAGAGAGAGAGACAGCAGACACAGGCTGAGAGAGAGTGCAGACACAGGCTGAGAGAGAGAGAGCAGTCACAGGTTGAGAGAGAGAGCAGATACAGGCTGAGAGAGAGAGCAGACAGGCTGAGAGAGAGAGCAGACACAGGCTGAGAGAGAGAGAGCAGACACAGGCTGAGAGAGAGAGCAGTCACAGGTTGAGAGAGAGAGCAGTCACAGGTTGAGAGAGAGAGCAGTCACAGGTTGAGAGAGAGAGAGTAGACACAGGCTGAGAGAGAGCAGACACAGGCTGAGAGAGAGAGAGAGCAGACACAGGCTGAGAGAGAGAGAGCAGACACAGGCTGAGAGAGAGCGCAGACACAGGCTGAGAGAGAGAGCGCAGACACAGGCTGAGAGAGAGAGGGAACAGACACAGGCTGAGAGAGAGAGGGAGCAGACACAGGCTGAGAGAGAGAGGGAGCAGACACAGGCTGAGAGAGAGAGGGAGCAGACACAGGCTGAGAGAGAGAGGGAGCAGACACAGGATCAGAGAGAGAGAGAGAGCAGACACAGGATCAGAGAGAGAGAGAGAGCAGACACGAGCTGAGAGAGAGAGAGCAGACACGGGCTGAGAGAGAGACAGAGAGCAGACACAGGCTGAGAGAGAGACAGAGAGCAGACACAGGCTGAGAGAGAGACAGAGAACAGACACAGGCTGAGAGAGAGAGAGAGCAGACACAGGCTGAGAGAGAGAGCAGACACAGGCTGAGAGAGAGAGAGAGTAGACACAGGCTGAGAGAGAGAAAGTAGACACAGGCTGAGAGAGAGAGCAGACACAGGCTGAGAGAGAGAGAGAGTAGACACAGGCTGAGAGAGAGAGAGAGTAGACACAGGCTGAGAGAGAGAGACAGTAGACACAGGCTGAGAGAGAGAGCAGACACAGGCTGAGAGAGAGCAGACACAGGCTGAAAGAGAGACAGAGAACAGACACAGGCTGATAGTGAGCAGACACAGGCTGAGAGAGAGAGAGAGTAGACACAGGCTGAAAGAGAGAGACAGTAGACACAGGCTGAGAGAGAGAGCAGACACAGGCTGAGAGAGAGAGAGAGTAGACACAGGCTGAGAGAGAGAGACAGTAGACACAGGCTGAGAGAGAGAGCAGACACAGGCTGAGAGAGAGCAGACACAGGCTGAAAGAGAGACAGAGAACAGACACAGGCTGATAGAGAGCAGACACAGGCTGAGAGAGAGAGAGAGCAGACACAGGCTGAGAGAGAGAGAGTAGACACAGACTGAGAGAGAGAGTAGACACAGGCTGAGAGAGAGAGAGAGCAGACACAGGCTGAGAGAGAGAGAGTAGACACAGGCTGAGAGAGAGAGAGAGAGTAGACACAGGCTGAGAGAGAGAGAGCAGACACAGGCTGAGGGAGAGAGAGCAGACACAGGGTGAGAGAGAGAGAGAGAGAGAGAGTAGACACAGGCTGAGAGAGAGAGTAGACACAGGCTGAGAGAGAGAGAGTAGACACAGGCTGAGAGAGAGAGAGCAGACACAGGGTGAGAGAGAGAGAGAGAGAGAGAGAGAGAGTAGACACAGGCTGAGAGAGAGAGAGAGTAGACACAGGCTGAGAGAGAGAGAGTAGACACAGGCTGAGAGACAGTAGACACAGGCTGAGAGAGACAGTAGACACAGGCTGAGAGAGAGCAGACAGGCTGAGAGAGAGCAGACACAGGCTGAAAGAGAGTGCAGACACAGGCTGAGAAAGAAAGAGAGCAGACACAGGCTGAGAAAGAGAGCAGACACAGGCTGAGAGACAGTAGACACTGGCTGAGAGAGAGAGCAAACCCAGGCTGAGAGAGAGTGCAGACACAGGCTGAGAGAGCAGGCACAGGCTGAGAGAGAGAGAGTAGACACAGGCTGAGAGAGAGAGAGAGCAGAAACAGGCTGAGAGAGAGAGAGCAGACACAGGCTGAGAGAGAGAGCAGACACAGGCTGAGAGAGAGCAGACACAGGCTGAGAGAGAGAGAGCAGACACAGGCTGAGAGAGAGCAGACACAGGCTGAGAGAGAGACAGCAGACACAGGCTGAGAGAGAGGCAGCAGACACAGGCTGAGAGAGAGACAGCAGACACAGGCTGAGAGAGAGACAGCAGACACAGGCTGAGAGAGAGAGCAGACCCAGGCTGAGAGAGAGTGCAGACACAGGCTGAGAGAGCAGGCACAGGCTGAGAGAGAGAGAGTAGACACAGGCTGAGAGAGAGAGAGAGCAGACACGGGCTGAGAGAGAGAGAGCAGACACAGGCTGAGAGAGAGAGCAGACACAGGCTGAGAGAGAGACAGCAGACACAGGCTGAGAGAGAGAGAGCAGACACAGGCTGAGAGAGAGAGAGCAGACACAGACTGAGAGAGACAGCAGGCACAGGCTGAGAGAGAGACAGCAGACACAGGCTGAGAGAGAGACAGCAGACACAGGCTGAGAGAGAGACAGCAGACACAGGCTGAGAGAGAGTGCAGACACAGGCTGAGAGAGAGAGAGAGCAGTCACAGGTTGAGAGAGAGAGCAGGTACAGGCTGAGAGAGAGAGCAGACAGGCTGAGAGAGAGAGCAGACACAGGCTGAGAGAGAGAGAGCAGACACAGGCTGAGAGAGAGAGCAGTCACAGGTTGAGAGAGAGAGCAGTCACAGGTTGAGAGAGAGAGCAGTCACAGGTTGAGAGAGAGAGAGTAGACACAGGCTGAGAGAGAGCAGACACAGGCTGAGAGAGAGAGAGAGCAGACACAGGCTGAGAGAGAGAGAGCAGACACAGGCTGAGAGAGAGCGCAGACACAGGCTGAGAGAGAGAGCGCAGACACAGGCTGAGAGAGAGAGGGAACAGACACAGGCTGAGAGAGAGAGGGAGCAGACACAGGCTGAGAGAGAGAGGGAGCAGACACAGGCTGAGAGAGAGAGGGAGCAGACACAGGCTGAGAGAGAGAGGGAGCAGACACAGGATCAGAGAGAGAGAGAGAGCAGACACAGGATCAGAGAGAGAGAGAGAGCAGACACAAGCTGAGAGAGAGAGAGCAGACACGGGCTGAGAGAGAGACAGAGAGCAGACACAGGCTGAGAGAGAGACAGAGAGCAGACACAGGCTGAGAGAGAGAGCAGACACGGGCTGAGAGAGAGTGCAGACACGGGCTGAGAGAGAGTGCAGACACGGGCTGAGAGAGAGTGCAGACACGGGCTGAGAGAGAGTGCAGACACGGGCTGAGAGAGAGTGCAGACACGGGCTGAGAGAGAGTGCAGACACGGGCTGAGAGAGAGTGCAGACACGGGCTGAGAGAGAGTGCAGACACGGGCTGAGAGAGAGTGCAGACACGGGCTGAGAGAGAGTGCAGACACGGGCTGAGAGAGAGTGCAGACACGGGCTGAGAGAGAGTGCAGACACGGGCTGAGAGAGAGTGCAGACACGGGCTGAGAGAGAGTGCAGACACGGGCTGAGAGAGAGTGCAGACACGGGCTGAGAGAGAGTGCAGACACGGGCTGAGAGAGAGTGCAGACACGGGCTGAGAGAGAGTGCAGACACGGGCTGAGAGAGAGTGCAGACACGGGCTGAGAGAGAGTGCAGACACGGGCTGAGAGAGAGTGCAGACACGGGCTGAGAGAGAGTGCAGACACGGGCTGAGAGAGAGTGCAGACACGGGCTGAGAGAGAGTGCAGACACGGGCTGAGAGAGAGTGCAGACACGGGCTGAGAGAGAGTGCAGACACGGGCTGAGAGAGAGTGCAGACACGGGCTGAGAGAGAGTGCAGACACGGGCTGAGGGAGAGTGCAGACACGGGCTGAGGGAGAGTGCAGACACGGGCTGAGGGAGAGTGCAGACACGGGCTGAGGGAGAGTGCAGACACGGGCTGAGGGAGAGTGCAGACACGGGCTGAGGGAGAGTGCAGACACGGGCTGAGAGAGAGTGCAGACACGGGCTGAGGGAGAGTGCAGACACGGGCTGAGGGAGAGTGCAGACACGGGCTGAGGGAGAGTGCAGACACGGGCTGAGGGAGAGTGCAGACACGGGCTGAGGGAGAGTGCAGACACGGGCTGAGGGAGAGTGCAGACACGGGCTGAGGGAGAGTGCAGACACGGGCTGAGAGAGAGCAGACACAGGCTGAAAGAGAGTGCAGACACAGGCTGAGAAAGAGAGCAGACACAGGCTGAGAGACAGTAGACACTGGCTGAGAGAGTGCGGACACAGGCTGAGAGAGAGAGAGCAGGCACAGGCTGAGAGAGAGCAGACACAGGCTGAGAGAGAGAGAGAGAGAGCAGACACAGGCTGAGAGAGCGAGCAGACACAGGCTGAGAGAGCGAGCAGACACAGGCTGAGAGAACGAGCAGACACAGGCTGAGAGAGAGAGTAGACACAGGCTGAGAGAGAGAGTAGACACAGGCTGAGAGAGAGAGCAGACACAGGCTGAGAGAGAGAGAGCAGACACAGGCTGAGAGAGAGAGAGAGCTGACACAGGCTGAGAGAGAGCAGACACAGGCTGAGAGAGAGCAGACACAGGCTAAGAGAGAGAGCAGACACAGGCTGAGAGAGAGAGAGCAGACACGGGCAGAGAGAGAGACAGAGAGCAGACACAGGCTGAGTGAGAGAGGGAGCATACACAGACTGAGAGAGATCAGACAGGCTGAGAGAGAGATCAGACAGGCTGAGAGAGAGAGCAGACACAGGCTGAGAGAGGGTGCAGACACGGGCTGAGAGAGAGAGCAGACACGGGCTGAGAGAGAGCAGACACGGGCTGAGAGAGAGAGCAGACACGGGCTGAGAGAGAGAGCAGACACGGGCTGAGAGAGAGAGCAGGCACTGGCTGAGAGAGTAGACACAGGCTGAGAGAGAGAGTAGACACAGGCTGAGAGAGAGAGTAGACACAGGCTGAGAGAGAGAGTAGACACAGGCTGAGAGAGAGAGCAGACACAGGCTGAGAGAGAGAGAGCAGACACAGGCTGAGAGAGAGAGAGAGCAGACACAGGCTGAGAGAGAGAGAGCAGACACAGGCTGAGAGAGAGCAGACACAGGCTGAGAGAGAGCAGACACAGGCTGAGAGAGAGAGCAGACACAGGCTGAGAGAGAGAGCAGACACAGGCTGAGAGAGAGAGCAGACACAGGCTGAGAGAGAGCAGACACAGGCTGAGAGAGAGAGCAGACACAGGCTGAGAGAGAGAGCAGACAGGCTGAGAGAGAGAGCAGACACAGGCTGAGAGAGAGAGAGAGCAGACACAGGCTGAGAGAGAGAGCAGACACAGGCTGAGAGAGAGAGCAGACACAGGCTGAGAGAGAGCGCAGGCACAGGCTGAGAGAGAGAGGGAGCAGACACAGGCTGAGAGAGAGAGGGAGCAGACACAGGCTGAGAGATAGCGCAGACACAGGCTGAGAGAGAGAGGGAGCAGACACAGGCTGAGAGAGATATGGGCAGCAGGGTAGCATGGTGGTTAGCATAAATGCTTCACAGCTCCAGGGTCCCAGGTTCGATTCCCGGCTGGGTCACTGTCTGTGTGGAGTCTTCACGTCCTCCCCCTGTGTGCGTGGGTTTCCTCCGGGTGCTCCGGTTTCCTCCCACAGTCCAAAGATGTGCGGGTTAGGTGGATTGGCCGTGATAAATTGTCCGTAGTGTCCTAATAAAAGTAAGGTTAAGGGGGGGGGGGTTGTTGGGTTACGGGTATAGGGTGGATACGTGGGTTTGAGTAGGGTGATCATGGCTCGGCACAACATTGAGGGCCGAAGGGGCTGTTCTGTGCTGTACTGTTCTATGACTCTAAGACACATTCTGAGAGAGAGAGAGAGAGCAGACACAGGATCAGAGAGAGAGAGAGAGCAGACACAAGCTGAGAGAGAGAGAGCAGACACAGGCTGAGAGAGAGACAGAGAGCAGACACAGGCTGAGAGAGAGATAGAGAGCATACACAGACTGAGAGAGATCAGACAGGCTGAGAGAGAGATCAGACAGGCTGAGAGAGAGAGCAGACACAGGCTGAGAGAGGGTGCAGACACGGGCTGAGAGAGAGAGCAGACACGGGCTGAGAGAGAGAGCAGACACTGGCTGAGAGAGAGAGCAGGCACTGGCTGAGAGAGAGAGTAGACACAGGCTGAGAGAGAGAGTAGACACAGGCTGAGAGAGAGTAGACACAGGCTGAGAGAGAGTAGACACAAGCTGAGAGAGAGAGTAGACACGGGCTGAGAGAGGGTGCAGACACGGGCTGAGAGAGAGAGCAGACACGGGCTGAGAGAGAGAGCAGACACGGGCTGAGAGAGAGAGCAGACACAGGCTGAGAGAGAGAGAGCAGACACAGGCTGAGAGAGAGAGAGCAGACACAGGCTGAGAGAGAGAGAGAGCAGACACAGGCTGAGAGAGAGAGAGCAGACACAGGCTGAGAGAGAGAGTAGACACAGGCTGAGAGAGAGAGTAGACACAGGCTGAGAGAGAGAGTAGACACAGGCTGAGAGAGAGAGGAGACACAGAATGAGAGAGAGGAGACACAGAATGAGAGAGAGGAGACACAGAATGAGAGAGAGAGTAGACACAGGCTGAGAGAGAGAGCAGACACAGGCTGAGAGAGAGAGTAGACAAATGCTGAGAGAGTGCAGACACAGGCTGAGAGAGAGAGAGAGAGCAGACACAGACAGAGAGAGAGAGAGCAGACACAGGCTGAGAGAGAGAGAGAGCAGACACAGGCTGAGAGAGAGAGTAGACACAGGCTGAGAGAGAGAGTAGACACAGGCTGAGAGAGAGAGTAGACACAGGCTGAGAGAGAGAGTAGACACAGGCTGAGAGAGAGAGTAGACACAGGCTGAGAGAGAGAGTAGACACAGGCTGAGAGAGAGTAGACACAGGCTGAGAGAGAGTAGACACAGGCTGAGAGAGAGTAGACACAGGCTAAGAGAGAGTAGACACAGAATGAGAGGGAGTAGACACAGGCTGAGAGAGAGAGCAGACAAATGCTGAGAGAGTGCAGACACAGGCTGAGAGAGAGACAGAGAGCAGACACAGGCTGAGAGAGAGAGAGAAGACACAGGTTGAGAGAGAGAGTGCAGACACAGGCTGAGAGAGAGAGCAGACACAGGCTGAGAGAAAGAGCAGACAGGCTGAGAGAGAGTAGACACTGGCTGAGAGAGAGAGTGCAGACACAGGCTGAGAGAGAGTGCAGACACAGGCTGAGAGAGAGTGCATACACAGGCTGAGAGAGAGTGCAGACACAGGCTGAGAGAGAATGCAGACACAGGCTGAGAGAGAGTGCAGACACAGGCTGAGAGAGAGTGCAGACACAGGCTGAGAGAGAGTGCAGACACAGGCTGAGAGAGAGAGAGTAGACACAGGCTGAGAGAGAGAGAGAGTACAGACACAGGCTGAGAGAGAGTGCAGACACAGGCTGAGAGAGAGTGCAGACACAGGCTGAGAGAGAGTGCATACACAGGCTGAGAGAGAGTGCAGACACAGGCTGAGAGAGAGTGCAGACACAGGCTGAGAGAGAGTGCATACACAGGCTGAGAGAGAGTGCAGACACAGGCTGAGAGAGAGTGCAGACACAGGCTGAGAGAGAGTGCAGACACAGGCTGAGAGAGAGTGCAGACACAGGCTGAGAGAGAGTGCAGACACAGGCTGAGAGAGAGTGCAGACACAGGCTGAGAGAGAGTGCAGACACAGGCTGAGAGAGAGTGCAGACACAGGCTGAGAGAGAGTGCAGACACAGGCTGAGAGAGAGTGCAGGCACAGGCTGAGAGAGAGTGCAGACACAGGGTGAGAGAGAGTGCAGACACAGGGTGAGAGAGAGTGCAGACACAGGGTGAGAGAGAGTGCAGACACGGGCTGAGGGAGAGTGCAGACACGGGCTGAGGGAGAGTGCAGACACAGGGTGAGAGAGAGTACAGACACAGGCTGAGAGTGCAGACACAGGCTGAGAGAGAGTGCAGACACGGGCTGAGAGAGAGCAGACACAGGCTGAGAGAAAGAGCAGACAGGCTGAGAGAGAGTGCAGACACAGGCTGAGAGAGAGTGCAGACACAGGGTGAGAGAGAGTGCAGACACAGGGTGAGAGAGAGTGCAGACACAGGGTGAGAGAGAGTGCAGACACAGGGTGAGAGAGAGTGCAGACACAGGGCTGAGAGAGAGTGCAGACACGGGCTGAGAGAGAGTGCAGACACGGGCTGAGAGAGAGTGCAGACACGGGCTGAGAGAGAGTGCAGACACGGGCTGAGAGAGAGTGCAGACACGGGCTGAGAGAGAGTGCAGACACGGGCTGAGAGAGAGTGCAGACACGGGCTGAGAGAGAGTGCAGACACGGGCTGAGAGAGAGTGCAGACACGGGCTGAGAGAGAGTGCAGACACGGGCTGAGAGAGAGTGCAGACACGGGCTGAGAGAGAGTGCAGACACGGGCTGAGAGAGAGTGCAGACACGGGCTGAGAGAGAGTGCAGACACGGG